>NC_086452.1:54761259-55023759 GCF_028390025.1 Pseudophryne corroboree | reverse complement strand
ATGTTCCCCCAGCCTGTCCTATCCCCGAGCCTGTTCTATCCCCCAGCCTGTCCTATCCCCCAGCCTGTCCTATCCCCTAGCCTGTCCTATCCCCCAGCCTGTTCTATCACCCAGCCTGTTCTATCCCCCAGCCTGTCCTATCCCCTAGCCTGTCCTATCACCTAGCCTGACCTATCCCCTAGCCTGTCCTATCCACCAGCCTGACCTATCCCCCAGCCTGTCCTATCCCCCAGCCTGACCTATCCCCCAGCCTGACCTATCCCCCAGCCTGACCTATCCCCGAGCCTGTTATATCACCCAGCCTGACCTATTCCCCAGCCTGTCCTATCCCCCAGCCTGTCCTATCCCCTAGCCTGTGCTATCCCCAGCCTGACCTATCCCCCAGCCTGACCTATCCCCGAGCCTGTCCTATCCCCCAGCCTGACCTATCCCCCAGCCTGACCTATCCCCCAGCCTGACCTATCCCCCAGCCTGTCCTATCCCCCAGCCTGACCTATCCCCCAGCCTGTCCTATCCCCTAGCCTGTGCTATCCCCCAGCCTGACCTATCCCCCAGCCTGACCTATCCCCGAGCCTGTTATATCACCCAGCCTGACCTATCCCCCAGCCTGTCCTATCCCCCAGCCTGTCCTATCCCCTAGCCTGTGCTATCCCCCAGCCTGACCTATTCCCCAGCCTGACCTATCCCCGAGCCTGTTATATCACCCAGCCTGACCTATCCCCCAGCCTGTCCTATCCCCCAGCCTGTGCTATCCCCCAGCCTGACCTATCCCCCAGCCTGACCTATCCCCCAGCCTGTTATATCACTTAGCCTGTCCTATCCACCAGCCTGACCTATCCCCTAGCCTGTCCTATCCCCCAGCCTGTCCTATCCACCAGCCTGACCTATCCCCCAGCCTGTCCTATCCCCCAGCCTGTCCTATCCCCCAGCCTGACCTATCCCCCAGCCTGTCCTATCCCCCAGCCTGTCCTATCCCCCAGCCTGTCCTATCCCCCAGCCTGTCCTGTCCCCCAGCCTGACCTATCCCCCAGCCTGTGCTATCCCCCAGCCTGTGCTATCCCCCAGCCTGTGCTATCCCCGAGCCTGTCCTATCCCCCAGACTGTGCTATCCCCCAGCCTGTCCTATCCCCCAGCCTGACCTATCCCCGAGCCTGTCCTATCCCCGAGCCTGTCCTATCCCCGAGCCTGTCCTATCCCCCAGCCTGTCCTATCCCCCAGCATGTCCTATCCCCGAGCCTGTTATATCACCCAGCCTGACCTATCCCCCAGCCTGACCTATCCCCCAGCCTGACCTATCCCCCAGCCTGACCTATCCCCCAGCCTGACCTATCCCCCAGCCTGTCCTATCCCCCAGCCTGTTCTATCCTTTTCCTGACATTTCTTATGTGGCTGAACAAATGTATGCGGGCATGAGCCCAAACCATAGTGGTGATGGGTCCTGCGAGAAAAGGTGGAACTTGTGAAACGGAATACATACCATTCACCGGCGGGCGGGATGCCGGCTGTCAAGATACTGACAGCGGCATCCTGCCCACCAGAATGCCGGCTGCGGGACGAGTGCTAAGAGTCCCCTTGCGGGCTCACTGCGCTTGTCACGCTGCGGGTTTGGTGACTCTATTGGTGTCGTAGACTCCCATGAGTGGGAATAGGCATGGTGCGCCGGTATTCCGTCTGTCAGCATTGTCGGCTGTCGGTTTCCTGACCGCCGGGATCCCGTCAGCCGGCAAATTGATTGCATCCCTGTGTAACTACCAGCTGTTATATACCTGCCATGCTGACACTGGTCACCTCCAGGGGGTAAATGTAGGGATGGCCATTGACCATAAATGATTTGAAATCATCGATGGCCTATGACCGATGTTAACTACTTTTCTCTGACGTCCTAGTGGATGCTGGGACTCCGTAAGGACCATGGGGATATAGCGGCTCCGCAGGAGACAGGGCACAATAATAAAAGCTTTAGGATCAGGTGGTGTGCACTGGCTCCTCCCCCTATGACCCTCCTCCAAGCCTCAGTTAGATTTTTGTGCCCGACGAGAAGGGTGCAATCTAGGTGGCTCTCCTGAGCTGCTTAGAATAAAAGTTTAAGTTAGGTTTTTTATTTTCAGTGAGTCCTGCTGGCAACAGGCTCACTGCTACGAGGGACTTAGGGGAGAGAAGTAAACTCACCTGCGTGCAGGATGGATTTGCTTCTTAGGCTACTGGACACCATTAGCTCCAGAGGGATCGAACACAGGCCCAGCCATGGAGTCCGGTCTCGGAGCCGTGCCGCCGACCCCCCTTGCAGATGCCGAAGTTGAAGAGGTCCAGAGGTCCAGAAACAGGCGGCAGAAGACTTTCAGTCTTCATAAGGTAGCGCACAGCACTGCAGCTGTGCGCCATTGTTGTCAGCACACTTCACCAACAGTCACCAACTGTCACTGAGGGTGCAGGGCGCTGGGGGGGGCGCCCTGGGCAGCAATGTATAATACCTTTTTATGGCTAAAATACATCACATATAGCCCTTGAGGCTATATGGATGTATTTAACCCCAGCCAGATCTCACAAACTCCGGGAGAAGAGCCAGCCGAAAAGGGGGCGGGGCCTATTCTCCTCAGCACACGGCGCCATTTTCCTGCTCAGCTCTGCTGTGAGGAAGGCTCCCAGGCTCTCCCCTGCACTGCACTACAGAAACAGGGTTAAAACAGAGAGGGGGGGCACTTATTTGGCGATATGATTACATATATAAAAATGCTATAAGGGAAAACACTTGTATAAGGGGTTGTCCCTGTATAATTATAGCGTTTTTGGTGTGTGCTGGCAAACTCTCCCTCTGTCTCCCCAAAGGGCTAGTGGGGTCCTGTCCTCTATCAGAGCATTCCCTGTGTGTGTGATGTGTGTCGGTACGTGTGTGTCGACATGTAGGAGGACGATGTTGGTGAGGAGGCGGAGCAAATTGCCTGTATTGGTGATGTCACTCTCTAGGGAGTCGACACTGGAATGGATGGCTTATTTAGGAATTACGTGATAATGTCAACACGCTGCAAGGTCGGTTGACGACATGAGACGGTCGGCAAACAAATTAGTACCTGTCCAAGCGTCTCAGACACCGTCAGGGGCTTGTAAAAACGCCCATTTACCTCAGTCGGTCGACACAGACACGGACACTGACTCCAGTGTCGACGGTGAAGAAACAAACGTATTTTCCTTTAGGGCCACACGTTTCATGTTAAGGGCAATGAAGGAGGTGTTACATATTTCTGATACTACAAGTACCACAAATAAGGGTATTATGTAGGGTGTGAATAAACTACTTGTAGTTTTTCCTGAATCAGATAAATTAAATGAAGTGTGTGATGATACGTGGGTTTCCTCCGATAGAAAATTATTGGCGGTATACCCTTTCCCGCCAGAAGTTAGGGCGAGTTGGGAAACACACCTTAGGGTGGATAAGGCGCTCACACGCTTATAAAAACAAGGGGCGTTACCGTCTCCAGATACGGCAGCCCTCAAGGAGCCAGCTGATAGGAAGCTGAAAAATATCCTAAAAGTATATACACACATACTGGTGTTATACTACGACCAGCAATCGCCTCAGCCTGGATGTGCAGCGCTGAGGGGGCTTGGTCGGATTTCCTGACTGAAAATATTGATACCCTTGACAGGGACAAGATTTTATTGACTATAGATGCATTTCTATATATGCGAGATGCGCAGAGGGATATTTGCATTCTGGCATCAAGAGTAAATGTGATGTCCATATCTGCCAGACGAAGACACGACAGTGGTCAGGTGATGCAGATTCCAGACGGCACATGGAAGTATTGCCGTATAAAGGGGCGGTCCATCGGACCTGGTGGCCATGGCAACAGCTGAAAAATCCACCTTTTGTTACCCCAAGTCACATCTCAGCAGAAAAGGACACAGTCTTTTCAGTCTCAGTCCTTTCGTCCCCATAAGGGCAGGCGGGCAAAAGGGCCAGTCATATCTGCCCAGGGGTAGAGGAAAGGGAAGAAGACTGCAGCAGGCAGCCCATTCCCAGGAACAGAAGCCCTCCACAGCTTCTGCCAAGTCCGCAGCATGACGCTGGGGCCGTACAAGCGGACTCAGGTGCGGTAGGGGGTCATCTCAAGAGTTTCAGCACGCAGGGGGCTCACTCACAAGTGGACTCCTGGATCCTACACGTAGTATCCCAGGTGTACATTGGAAATTCGAGACGTCTCCCCCTCACAAGTTCCTGAAGTCTGCTTTACCAACGTCTCCCTCCGACAGGGAGGCAGTATTGGGAACAATTCACAGGCTGTATTCCCAGCAGGTGATAATCAAAGTACCCCTTCTACAACAAGGGAAGGGGTATTATTCCACACTATATTGTGGTACTGAAGCCAGACGGCTCGGTGAGATCTGAAATATTTGAACACTTACATACAAGCGTTCAAATCAAGATGGAGTCACTCAGAGTAGTGATAGCGAACCAGGAAGAAGGGGACGATATGGTGTCACTGGATATCAGGGACGCTTACCTACATGTCCAAATTTGCCTTCTCACCAAGGGTACCTCAGGTTCGTGGTACAGAACTGTCACTATCAGTTCAGACGCTGCCGTTTGGATTGTCCACGGCACCCCGGGTCTTTACCAAGGTAATGGCCGAAATGATGATTCTTCTTAAAAGAAATATGGACGCTTTCCTGATAAGGGCAAGGTCCAGAGAACAGTTGGAGGTCGGAGTAGCACTATCTTAAGTAGTTCTACGACAGCACGAGTGGATTCTAAATATTCCAAAATCGCAGTTTTTTCCGACGACACGTCTACTGTTCCTAGGGATGATTCTGGACACAGTCCAGAAAAGGATGTTTTCTCCCGGAGAAGAAAGCCAGGGAGTTATCCGAGCTAGTCAGGAACCTCCTAAAACCAGGAAAAGTGTCAGTGCATCATTGCACAAGGATCCTGTGAAAAATAGTGGTTTCTTACAAAGCGATCCCATTCGGTAGATTTCACGCAAGAACCTTTCCGTGGGATCTGCTGGAAAAATGGTCCGGATCGCATCTTCAGATGCATCAGCGGATAACCCTGTCTCCAAGGACAAGGGTGTTTCTTCTGCGGTGGCTGCAGAGTGCTCATCTATGAAAGGGCCGCAGATTCGGCATCCAGGACTGGGTCCTGGTGACCACGGATGCCAGCCTGAGTGGCTGGGGAGCAGTCACACAAGGAAAAAATTTCCAGAGAGTGTGATCAAGTCTGGAGACTTCTCTCCACATAAATATACTGGAGCTAAGGGCAATTTACAATGCTCTAAGCTTAGCAAGACCTCTGCTTCAAGGTCAGCCGGTATTGATCCAGTGGGACAACATCACGGCAGTCGCCCACGTTAACAGACAGGGCGGCACAAGAAGCAGGAGGGAAATGGCAGAAACTACAAGGATTCTTCGCTGGGCGAAAAATCATGTGATAACACTCTCAGCAGTGTTCATTCCGGGAGTGGAAAACTGGGAAGCAGACTTCCTCAGCAGGCATGACCTCCACCCGGGAGAGTGGGGACTTCATCGGGAAGTCTTCCACATGATTGTAAACCGTTGGGAAAAACCAAAGGTGGACATGATGGCGTCCCGCCTGAACAAAAAACTAGACAGATATTGCGCCAGGTCAAGGGACCCTCAGGCAATAGCGGTGGACGCTCTGGTAACACTGTGGGTGTACCAGTCAGAGTATGTGTTCCCTCCTATGCCTCTCATACCAAAAGTACTGAGAATCATAAGAGGGAGATGAGTAAGAACGATACTCGTGGTTTCGGATTGGCCAAGAAGGACTTGGTACCCGAAACTTCAAGAGATGTTCACGGAAGACCCGTGGCCTCTACCTTTAAGAAAGGACCTGCTCCAGCAGGGGCCTTGTCTGTTCCAAGACTTACCGCGGCCGCGTTTGACGGCATGGCGGTTGAACGCCGGATCCTGAAAGGGCATTCCAGATGAAGTCATCCCTACCCTGGTCGAAGACAGGAAGGATGTAACCGCAAAACATTTTCACCGCATTTGGTGAAGATATGTTGCGTGGTGTGAGGCCAAGAAGGCCCCTACAGAGGAATTCCAACTGGGTCGTTTCCTACATTTCCTGAAAACAGGACTGTCTATGGGCCTAAAATTAGGGTCCATTAAGGTTCAAATTTCGGCCCTGTCGAATTTCTTCCAGAAAGAACTGGCTTTAGTGCCTGACGTTCAGCTGTTTGTAAAAGGGGTACTGCATATACAGCCTCCTTTTGTGTCCCAGTGGCACCTTGGGATCTCAATGTTGTTTTGAGTTTCCTAAAGTCACATTGGTTTGAACCACTCACCACTGTGGACTTAGCATCGTCACCTTCCATGTGAGATATTTTATTAGCCCTGGCTTCAGCCAGGCGTGTGTCAGAATTGGCAGCTTTATCATATATAAAGCCCTTACTTAATTTTTCATTCTGACAGGGCAGAATTGAGGACTCGTCCTCAATTTCTCCTTAAGGTGTTTTCTGTTTTTCACATGAACCAACCTATTGTGGTACCTGCGGGTACTAGGGACTTGGAGGACTCCAAGTTACTTGACGTTGTCAGGGCCCTGAAAAATATGTTTCCAGGACGGCTGGAGTCAGAAAATCTGACTCGCTGTTTAGCCTGTATGCACCCAACAAGATGGGTGCTCCTGCTTCTAAGCAGACGATTGCTCGCTGGATTTGTAATACAATTCAGTTTACACATTCTGTGGCAGGCCTGCCACAGCCAAAATATGTAAAAGCCCATTCCAAAAGGAAGGGGGCTCATCTTGGGCGACTGCCCGAGGGGTCTCGGCTTTACAACTTTGCCGAGCAGTTACTTGGTCAGGGGCAAACACGTTTGCTAAATTCTACAAATTTGATACCCTGGCTGAGGAGGACATGGAGTTCTCTCATTCGGTGCTGCAGGGTCATCCGCACTCTCCCGCCCGTTTGGGAGCTTTGGTATAATCCCCATGGTCCTTACGGAGTCCCAGCATCCACTAGGACGTCAGAGAAAATAAGATTTTACTTTCCGATAAATCTATTTCTCGTAGTCCGTAGTGGATGCTGGGCGCCCATCCCAAGTGCGGATTGTCTGCAATACTTGTACATAGTTATTGTTACAAAAATCGGGTTATTCTTGTTGTGAGCCGTCTTTTCAGAGGCTCCTTCGTTGTTATCATACTGTTAACTGGGTTCAGATCACAGGTTGTACGGTGTGATTGGTGTGGCTGGTATGAGTCTTACCCGGGATTCAATATCCTTCCTTATTATGCACGCTCGTCCGGGCACAGTATCCTAACTGAGGCTTGGAGGAGGGTCATAGGGGGAGGAGCCAGTGCACACCACCTGATCCTAAAGCTTTTATTATTGTGCCCTGTCTCCTGCGGAGCCGCTATATCCCCATGGTCCTTACGGAGTCCCAGCATCCACTACGGACTACGAGAAATAGATTTATCGGTAAGTAAAATCTTATTTTACCATCGATGAGTGAGAACCAGATGGCTTCCCGCCATCGATGGTAAAGAGCTATCAAATATTTTTTTTATTTTTTCTCTAGGGTGTCAGGGACACAGAGCATAGCTCCACCCCCTGACACCCATGTAGTCACACCCCCGGGCTCTGATTGGCCCTCATCCATCTCAATACTAAAGTAATGTGGACCGTCGATGGTTCCCTTACAGATGGTTGCCCACCACCGAGGTTATCCACCAATGGTACCATCGATGGATAACCCACCGATGGCCATTCCTAGGTAAATGTAATAGCCAGCTACTTGCAGGCATCGGTGAGTCTGTCTTATATTTTAAAAGGGCAATCCTTTAAAAAGAAAACCAGATTGGTTTGCCTTTTAAATGATTGCCCCTTTAAAAAACTGGGCCAACTTGCCAGGAACTCACAAACTCATGCAATTTGCAGGCTACTACATTTACTCCCTAGGAATCTGTTTGGTCTATATCGATTTCAAAAAAAAGAAAAACATTTCATGCACATTTAAAAAAATTAATTTAAAAAATTGTCAGTTGTGGCTAATGGTGAGCCCCATATACTATTATTGCTGCACTTATCTTATTATATTTGCCCCCAAAGAATATGACAACAAAGCCACACACTGCGGCCAAAGCAGCCTCAGCCTCACAGTCTTCAAATATCTTTATTCTGGAATTATTTATATTACAGAATAACAACAAAAGGTAAAGTCTCTCCTCATCCAATCTCCCTCCTATTCTCTAGTAGTTAATAAAAGACAGTAAAAATGACAGTTTGTATCATGAAATATTGATACAAAGTCACATTGGTGTCTGTGCAGCCTGGAAGTGCAGTGATACAGGGAACGGGAACTCCAGTTGGTTCCTGCTTTCTCCGTCCAGCCCTAATGAGACACTTAGGGAACATCTGCACATAGAAATTGCAATGCAAAGCTGATGCGTTCCTAACATTGTGGGGAGTTTTATTATGTATGTGTGCCAGGGCTGTGAGGCATGGAAAATACACTTACTGCAAAACAAGTAGAAATATCTCACAGTAATTAGAAACTTTATAAACCCATATGTTATAACGTCTTTGTTTTCCCCATAGACGATAAAGTAACTCGCACTTACTGTACTATCCCCCTGCACCACTGAAACAAATAGATTTTTCTTAGTTCAATGCCTTGTTTCTGTATGGCCAATTTATCCAGCTCAGGCAGGCTGGCGATTATACAACCCTACTTACCTTATATTTTTATCACCTCCTTTCCAGGATGATCATAGAATGACGTCTCCCCACAGTTTGCTATTCCGGGCATTATTCCCCCCTCATGCCCACTTTACTAGGAAGTGGGAGTGATGTGTGAAGTCTGCCTACTCTTCCAGGGTTCAGGGGGGCTAGCTGAAAAATCGGGAAGCCGGGCGAGTAGGTTAGTATGTCTGAAACTATCAGCCATGTCCACATTGCACAGAT
Source organism: Pseudophryne corroboree (assembly GCF_028390025.1). NCBI lineage: Eukaryota > Metazoa > Chordata > Amphibia > Anura > Myobatrachidae > Pseudophryne > Pseudophryne corroboree. The sequence goes on along the minus strand of NC_086452.1, from coordinate 55,014,832 downwards.
AAGAGGGCTATTTCTGAGTTGGGAGCAATGCAAAAAACAAAACAAAAAAAGAAAAAAAAAAAGAATAACTTTGGAGCTAGAACAGATCACATTGTAATGCAAGGGGTGCTGATGCTTTTGTATGTAGGCCACAAACACAGGACAGCTTTACATTGTAATTTAGATGTGCACTAGGACCATACCTAGCTACTCTCCCGGAAGTTGCAGGAGACTCACGTATTTTTTGGGTAGTTTTCCGCAACCCCGGAAGAATGGGTACTCCTCCCGCATCCCACCTGCTTCCTAGGGAAGCGGCAGGATAGGCAGATAATGCAGGGATTCGCGGGTCAAAATTGGCATCATTTTAGCCCTATCCCTTCCTTGAGGATTCACCATTTCCAGGATTTACCATCATGTGGGTGGGGCCTAATGACAAGAACACCCAGCCCCGCCCCCCAAAGTCCTTAGATGCATGTCCTATCTGGGTTTATCTCGGAGAGGAGTATTATTACCGTTAGTATTATAACATTGTTACGTTAACCAACCAGCCCCATTCCAGCCACATAACACCCAACCTCTACTCCCTCCACTGGCTGCCAGTAAGATGGCGAATCGTCTTCAAGATTGGTCCAAGGTACCTGAAGCAGCTTCTGATTCAGACTGCCCAGCTTGCTTACAGCGATCTGTATATGAAGGACTTTTAGCAGTACCTAGAATCTCCTGTAATTCATGTGGGGGTCGAGCTTTTAGCCATGAGCCATGAGGCTCCAACTCTATGGAACTCACTTCCCCGCACAGTGTGAGTGGCCCCCACTCTAGAATCCTTCAAAAACAGACTCAAGAATTTCCTGCTTACTCAACATTTCCTTAATGGCCCTTTAGTATCTCCATACTCTGTATTTTATCTAAAGCTTTTCTGTACTGCATAGTTTCTATACTGTATTATGTTCATTCTGTTAAGTGTAAAGAATTGGTTACCAAGGGGTACTCAGGCGCTTTGGGTATGAGGTGCTGTACCGAGCAGTGGCCTCAGAGAGAAAGGGGAAGTCACTCCCACAAAAGATAAACAAAAAGCAAGGTGGAGGCTGCGCTTAAATTAGTTATATTTCTCTATCGTCCTAGTGGATGCTGGGGTTCCTGAAAGGACCATGGGGAATAGCGGCTCCGCAGGAGACAGGGCACAAAAAGTAAAGCTTTACGATCAGGTGGTGTGTACTGGCTCCTCCCCCTATGACCCTCCTCCAAGCCTCAGTTAGATTTTTGTGCCCGGCCGAGAAGGGTGCAATCTAGGTGGCTCTCCTAAAGAGCTGCTTAGAAAAGTTTAGCTTAGGTTTTTTATTTTACAGTGAGTCCTGCTGGCAACAGGATCACTGCAACGAGGGACTTAGGGGAGAAGAAGTGAACTCACCTGCGTGCAGGATGGATTGGCTTCTTTGGCTACTGGACATTAGCTCCAGAGGGACGATCACAGGTACAGCCTGGATGGTCACCGGAGCCTCGCCGCCGGCCCCCTTGCAGATGCTGAAACGAGAAGAAGGTCCAGAATCGGCGGCAGAAGACTCCTCAGTCTTCTTAAGGTAGCGCACAGCACTGCAGCTGTGCGCCATTTCCTCTCAGCACACTTCACACGGCAGTCACTGAGGGTGCAGGGCGCTGGGAGGGGGGCGCCCTGGGAGGCAATGTAAACCTATTTTTTGGCAAAAAATACCTCACATATAGCCTCCGGGGGCTATATGGAGATATTTAACCCCTGCCAGAATCCGTTAAAGAGCGGGAGACGAGCCCGCCGAAAAAGGGGCGGGGCCTATCTCCTCAGCACACAGCGCCATTTTCCTCACACAGCTCCGCTGGTCAGGAAGGCTCCCAGGCTCTCCCCTGCACTGCACTACAGAAACAGGGTAAAACAAGAGAGGGGGGGCAAAATTGTGGCAAAAATATATATATTAAAGCAGCTATACAGGGAGCACTTATTATAAGGCTATCCCTGTCATATATAGCGCTTTTGGTGTGTGCTGGCAAACTCTCCCTCTGTCTCCCCAAAGGGCTAGTGGGGTCCTGTCTTCTTTAAGAGCATTCCCTGTGTGTCTGCTGTGTGTCGGTACGTGTGTGTCGACATGTATGAGGACGATATTGGTGTGGAGGCGGAGCAATTGCCAAATATGGGGATGTCACCCCCTAGGGAGTCGACACCAGAATGGATGGCTTTATTTATGGAATTACGGGATAGTGTCAACACGCTAAAGCAGTCGTTTGACGACATGAGACGGCCGGACAATCAATTAGCACCTGTCCAGGCGCCTCAAACACCGTCAGGGGCTGTAAAACGCCCGTTACCTCAGTCGGTCGACACGGACCCAGACACAGGCACTGATTCCAGTGGCGACGGTGACGAATCAACCGTATTTTCCAGTAGGGCCACACGTTATATGATTTTGGCAATGAAGGAGGCGTTACATATTGCTGATACTACAGGTACCACAAAACAGGGTATTATGTGGGGTGTGAAAAAACTACCTATAGTTTTTCCTGAATCAGATGAATTAAATGAGGTGTGTGATGAAGCGTGGGTTGCCCCCGATAAAAAACTGCTAATTTCAAAGAAGTTATTGGCTTTATACCCTTTCCCGCCAGAGGTTAGGGCGCGCTGGGAAACACCTCCTAGGGTGGACAAGGCGCTCACACGCTTATCAAAACAAGTGGCGTTACCCTCTCCTGAGACGGCCGCACTTAAAGATCCAGCAGATAGGAGGATGGAAAATATCCAAAAAAGTATATACACACATACAGGTGTTATACTACGACCAGCTATAGCGACAGCCTGGATGTGCAGTGCTGGGGTAGCTTGGTCAGAGTCCCTGATTGAAAATATTGATACCCTGGATAGGGACAATGTTTTACTGTCTTTAGAGCAAATAAAGGATGCATTTCTTTATATGCGTGATGCACAGAGGGATATTTGCACACTGGCATCACGGGTAAGTGCTATGTCCATTTCGGCCAGAAGAAGTTTATGGACGCGACAGTGGTCAGGTGATGCGGACTCAAAACGGCATATGGAAGTTTTGCCGTATAAAGGGGAGGAGTTATTTGGTGTTGGTCTATCGGATTTGGTGGCCACGGCTACAGCCGGGAAATCCACCTTTTTACCTCAAGTCACTCCCCAACAGAAAAAGACACCGACTTTTCAACCGCAGCCCTTTCGTTCCTTTAAAAACAAGAGAGCAAAGGGATATTCATATCTGCCACGAGGCAGAGGAAGGGGGAAGAGACTGCAACAGGCAGCTCCTTCCCAGGAACAGAAGCCCTCCCCCGCTTCTACAAAAGCCTCAGCATGACGCTGGGGCTTCTCAAGCGGACTCGGGGGCGGTGGGCGGTCGTCTCAAGAATTTCAGCGCGCAGTGGGCTCACTCGCAGGTAGATCCCTGGATCCTGCAGATAATATCTCAGGGGTACAGGTTGGAACTAGAGACGGATCCACCTCGCCGTTTCCTGAAGTCTGCTTTACCAACGTCCCCCTCCGACAGGGTGACGGTCTTGGAAGCCATTCACAAGCTGTACTCTCAGCAGGTGATTGTCAAGGTACCTCTTTTGCAACAAGGAAAGGGGTATTATTCCACTCTATTTGTGGTACCGAAGCCGGATGGCTCGGTAAGACCTATTCTAAATCTGAAATCCTTGAACCTGTACATAAAAAAGTTCAAGTTCAAGATGGAGTCACTCAGAGCAGTGATAGCGAACCTGGAAGAAGGGGACTTTATGGTATCCTTGGACATCAAGGATGCGTATCTCCACGTTCCAATTTACCCCTCACACCAGGGGTACCTCAGGTTCGTCGTACAAAACTGTCACTATCAGTTTCAGACGCTGCCGTTTGGATTGTCCACGGCACCTCGGGTCTTTACCAAGGTAATGGCCGAGATGATGATTCTTCTTCGAAGAAAAGGCGTATTAATTATCCCATACTTGGACGATCTCCTAATAAGGGCAAGGTCCAGAGAACAGCTAGAGATGGGATTAGCACTGTCTCAAGAAGTGCTAAAGCAGCACGGGTGGATTCTGAATATTCCAAAATCCCAGTTAATTCCGACAACACGTCTGCTGTTCCTAGCGATGATTCTGGACACGGTTCAGAAAAAGGTTTTTCTCCCGGAGGAAAAAGCCAAGGAGTTATCCGAACTTGTCAGGAACCTCCTAAAACCAGGAAAGGTGTCTGTACATCAATGCACAAGAGTCCTGGGAAAAATGGTGGCTTCTTACGAAGCAATTCCATTCGGCAGATTCCACGCAAGAATTTTCCAGAGGGATCTGCTGGACAAATGGTCAGGGTCGCATCTTCAGATGCACCAGCGGATAACCCTGTCTCCAAGGACAAGGGTATCTCTTCTGTGGTGGTTGCAGAGTGCTCATCTATTGGAGGGCCGCAGATTCGGCATACAGGATTGGATCCTGGTGACCACGGACGCCAGCCTGAGAGGCTGGGGAGCAGTCACACAAGGAAGAAACTTCCAGGGCGTGTGGTCGAGCCTGGAAACGTCTCTTCACATAAACATTCTGGAACTAAGAGCAATCTACAATGCTCTAAGCCAGGCAGAACCTCTGCTTCAAGGAAAACCGGTGTTGATCCAGTCGGACAACATCACAGCAGTCGCCCATGTAAACAGACAGGGCGGCACAAGAAGCAGGAGTGCAATGGCAGAAGCTGCAAGGATTCTTCGCTGGGCAGAGAATCATGTGATAGCACTGTCAGCAGTGTTCATCCCGGGAGTGGACAACTGGGAAGCAGACTTCCTCAGCAGACACGACCTTCACCCGGGAGAGTGGGGACTTCATCCAGAAGTTTTCCACATGCTTGTAACCCGTTGGGAAAGACCAATGGTGGACATGATGGCGTCTCGCCTCAACAAAAAACTGGACAGGTATTGCGCCAGGTCAAGAGACCCGCAGGCAATAGCTGTGGACGCGCTGGTAACGCCTTGGGTGTACCAGTCGGTGTATGTGTTTCCTCCTCTGCCTCTCATACCAAAAGTATTGAGAATTATACGGCAAAGAGGCGTAAGAACGATACTAGTGGTTCCGGATTGGCCAAGAAGGACTTGGTACCCGGAACTTCAAGAGATGATCACGGAGGATCCGTGGCCTCTACCTCTGAGAAGTGACTTGCTTCAGCAGGGTCCCTGTCTGTTTCAAGACTTACCGCGGCTGCGTTTGACGGCATGGCGGTTGAACGCCGGATCCTAAAGGAAAAAGGCATGCCGGAAGAAGTCATTCCTACCTTGATTAAAGCAAGGAAGGAAGTAACCGCGCAACATTATCACCGCATTTGGCGAAAATATGTTGCGTGGTGCGAGGATCGGAGTGCTCCGACGGAGGAATTTCAACTGGGTCGATTCCTACATTTCCTGCAATCAGGATTGTCTATGGGTCTCAAATTGGGATCTATTAAGGTTCAAATTTCGGCCCTGTCGATTTTCTTCCAAAAAGAATTGGCTTCAGTTCCTGAAGTCCAGACCTTTGTTAAGGGAGTACTGCATATACAGCCCCCTGTGGTGCCTCCAGTGGCACCGTGGGATCTCAATGTTGTTTTGGACTTTCTCAAATCTCATTGGTTTGAACCACTAAAAAATGTGGATTTGAAATATCTCACATGGAAAGTGACCATGCTACTAGCCCTGGCTTCGGCCAGGAGAGTGTCAGAACTGGCAGCTTTATCTTACAAAAGCCCATATCTGATTTTCCATTCGGACAGGGCAGAACTGCGGACTCGTCCACATTTTCTCCCTAAGGTGGTGTCAGCATTTCATCTGAACCAGCCTATTGTAGTGCCTGCGGCTACAAGCGACTTGGAGGACTCCAAGTTGTTGGACGTTGTCAGAGCTTTAAAAATATACATTTCAAGGACAGCTGGAGTCAGGAAATCTGACTCACTGTTTATACTATATGCTCCCAACAAGTTGGGCGCTCCTGCGTCTAAGCAGACTATTGCTCGCTGGATTTGTAGTACGATTCAGCTTGCACATTCTGTGGCAGGCCTGCCACAGCCAAAATCGGTAAAAGCCCACTCCACAAGGAAGGTGGGTTCTTCTTGGGCGGCTGCCCGAGGGGTCTCGGCATTACAACTCTGCCGAGCGGCTACGTGGTCGGGGGAGAACACGTTTGTAAAATTCTACAAATTTGATACCCTGGCTAAGGAGGACCTGGAGTTCTCTCATTCGGTGCTGCAGAGTCATCCGCACTCTCCCGCCCGTTTGGGAGCTTTGGTATAATCCCCATGGTCCTTTCAGGAACCCCAGCATCCACTAGGACGATAGAGAAAATAAGAATTTACTTACCGATAATTCTATTTCTCGGAGTCCGTAGTGGATGCTGGGCGCCCATCCCAAGTGCGGATTATCTGCAATAATTGTACATAGTTATTGTTACCTAAATCGGGTTATTGTTGTAGGGAGCCATCTTTCAGAGGCTCCTCTGTTATCATACTGTTAACTGGGTTTAGATCACAGGTTGTACGGTGTGATTGGTGTGGCTGGTATGAGTCTTACCCGGGATTCATAAATCCTTCCTTATTGTGTACGCTCGTCCGGGCACAGTATCCTAACTGAGGCTTGGAGGAGGGTCATAGGGGGAGGAGCCAGTACACACCACCTGATCGTAAAGCTTTACTTTTTGTGCCCTGTCTCCTGCGGAGCCGCTATTCCCCATGGTCCTTTCAGGAACCCCAGCATCCACTACGGACTCCGAGAAATAGAATTATCGGTAAGTAAATTCTTATTATAACAACAATGATAATGTATCTAATAATTACACAGTTTATTCATAAGAAATTAATATACTTGGATTTTAAAAGTAAATACATCATAAGAATGCATGCATCAATAATAAAAAGTAAAAAAACACAAATGGTATAGTAAATAATTTTTTAGGTGCACAGGGACCCCCGCCAGGAATCTACTGTTGGAGGACCGGACCATCCCCTACATAATCCAGATCATCCATTTGCACATGGAGGACTTGTATCTACCGTATTGCATGAGGAGCCCACCATTCATTATTTCGGAGCATACCATCCTCTGGCGGTAAATCGCCATCACATTGGACATTGCTTACCTCCCAAAAACCTGTCTATACTGGACTTTACAAATATTGGGGAACAACTTTGGAACGGACCTCCTATCTCCAAATCCTTTTCAAATTCCTGGCTGCTTGAGTAACCCAAAAATTATTTATTATACCATTTGTGTTTTTTAACTTTTTATTATTGATGCATGCATTCTTATGATGTATTTACTTTTAAAATCCAAGTATATTAATTTCTTATGAATAAACTGTGTAATTATTAGATACATTATCATTGTTGTTATATATAACTAATTTAAGCGCAGCCTCCACCTTGCTTTTTGTTTATCATTCTGTTAAGTGCCTTCAGTCCTACTGGAGAAAGAGCACTATATAAAGAAAATATTATTATTATTATGTAAATATAGGCAAATATGGGTAAAACATGACCCTCCCAAATCTGTATCGCTCTGCAGAGTCTCCGAGTTTCCACGCCGGTGGCGGAACTACCACCAGTGCAAGCGGTGCCTCGCACTGGGGCCTGCCACTGTCAAGGGGTCCAAAGCCAGCGCGGCATGTAATATGAGTCAAACTGACTCATTACATGCCGCTGTGCGCTGCGGTCAACCGCCGCCCGCCGAGTAGAGGAGAGCAGCAGGGACGCAGCGGCCACCGGGGAGAAGGAGGAGGAGGGAGGTGGAGGAGGGAGCCGCAGCAGCGCACTGTAATTGGTGGAGGCGCTGCTGCAGTTGTCCCTCTCCTTCCACATAGGCTGGCCACCTCTGTGAATGCTGGGATGCGCTTCCCTCATCACAGCGGCGGCGGGCAGCCTATGTGGAAGGAGAGGGACTGCTGCAGCGGCGCCTCCACCAATTACACTGCGCTGCTGCGGCTCCCGAGTCCCCCTCCCTCCTCCTTCTTCTCCCCTGCCCAGGATCATCATCTGCCAGAAGCTGCACCGAGAAGCCTAACTACCAGCAGAGACAGTAAGTATAATAAGAATTTACTCACCGGTAATTCTATTTCTCTTAGTCCGTAGTGGATGCTGGGAACTCCGTAAGGACCATGGGGAATAGCGGGCTCCGAAGGAGGCTGGGCACTCTAGAAAGATTTAGGACTACCTGGTGTGCACTGGCTCCTCCCACTATGACCCTCCTCCAAGCCTCAGTTAGGACACCGTGCCCGGACGAGCAGACATAATAAGGAAGGATTTAGAATCCCGGGTAAGACTCTTACCCGCCACACCAATCACACCGTACAACTCGTGATACTATATCCAGTTTGACAGTATGAAAACAACTGAGCCTCTCAACAGATGGCTCAACAATAACCCTTTAGTTAACAATAACTATTTACAAGTATTGCAGACAATCCGCACTTGGGACGGGCGCCCAGCATCCACTACGGACTACGAGAAATAGAATTACCGGTGAGTAAATTCTTATTTTCTCTGACGTCCTAGTGGATGCTGGGAACTCCGTAAAGACCATGGGGATTATACCAAAGCTCCCAAACGGGCGGGAGAGTGCGGATGACTCTGCAGCACCGAATGAGAGAACTCAAGGTCCTCCTCAGCCAGGGTATCAAATTTGTAGAATTTTGCAAATGTGTTTGCCCCTGACCAAGTAGCTGCTCGGCAAAGTTGTAAAGCCGAGACGCCTCGGGCAGCCGCCCAAGATGAGCCCACCTTCCTTGTGGAATGGGCATTTACAGATTTTGGCTGTGGCATGCCTGCCACAGAATGTGCAAGCTGAATTGTACTACAAATCCAGCGAGCAATAGACTGCTTAGAAGCAGGAGCACCCAGCTTGTTGGGTGCATACAGGATAAACAGCGAGTCAGATTTTCTGACTCCAGCCGTCCTGGAAACATATATTTTCAGGGCCCTGACAACGTCTAGCAACTTGGAGTCCTCCAAATCCTTAGTAGCCGCAGGCACCACAATAGGCTGGTTCAGGTGAAACGCTGACACCACCTTAGGGAGAAACTGGGGACGAGTCCTCAATTCTGCCCTATCCATATGGAAAATCAGATAAGGGCTTTTACATGATAAAGCCGCCAATTCTGACACTCGCCTGGCTGAAGCCAAGGCCAATAACATGACCACTTTCCACGTGAGATATTTCAGATCCACGGTTTTTAGTGGCTCAAACCAATGTGATTTTAAGAAACTCAACATCACGTTGAGATCCCAAGGTGCCACAGGAGGCACAAATGGGGGCTGAATATGCAGCACTCCTTTCACAAATGTCTGAACTTCAGGTACTGAAGCTAGTTCTTTTTGAAAGAAAATCGACAGAGCCGAAATCTGTACTTTAATGGAGCCTAGTTTTAGGCCCATATTCACTCCTGCTTGCAGGAAATGCAGAAATCGACCTAGTTGAAATTCCTCTGTTGGGGCCTTTTTGGCCTCGCACCATGCAACATATTTCCGCCATATGCGGTGATAATGCTTTGCCGTAACATCTTTCCTGGCCTTAATAAGCGTAGGAATGACTTCTTCCGGAATACCCTTTTCCTTTAGGATCCGGTGTTCAACCGCCATGCCGTCAAACGCAGCCGCGGTAAGTCTTGGAACAGACAGGGCCCCTGTTGTAGCAGGTCCTATCTGAGCGGTAGAGGCCACGGGTCCTCTGAGAGCATCTCTTGAAGTTCCGGGTACCACGCTCGTCTTGGCCAATCCGGAACCACGAGAATGGTGTTTACTCCTCGCTTTCTTATTATTCTCAATACCTTTGGTATGAGAGGCAGAGGAGGGAACACATAAAACCGACTGGTACACCCACGGTGTCACTAGAGCGTCCACAGATATCGCCTGAGGGTCCCTTGACCTGGCGCAATATCTTTTTAACTTTTTGTTGAGGCGGGACGCCATCATGTCCACCTGTGGTTTTTCCCAACGGTTTACCAGCATCTGGAAGACTTCTGGATGAAGTCCCCACTCTCCCGGGTGGAGGTCGTGTCTGCTGAGGAAGTCTGCTTCCCAGTTGTCCACTCCCGGAATGAACACTGCTGACAGTGCTAGTACATGATTCTCCGCCCATCGGAGAATTCTTGTGGCTTCCGACATCGCCATCCTGCTTCTTGTGCCGCCCTGTCGATTTACATGGGCGACTGCCGTGATGTTGTCTGACTGGATCAGCACCGGCTGGTGTAGGAGCAGGGATTTTGCTTGACTTAGGGCATTGTAGATGGCCCTTAGTTCCAGAATATTTATGTGAAGGGAAGTCTCCTGACTCGACCATAGTCCTTGGAAGTTTCTTCCCTGTGTGACTGCCCCCCAGCCTCGAAGGCTGGCATCCGTGGTCACCAGGACCCAGTCCTGTATGCCGAACCTGCGGCCCTCTAGAAGATGGGCACTCTGCAGCCACCACAGTAGCGACACCCTGGTTCTTGGAGACAGGGTTATCAAGCGATGCATCTGAAGATGCGATCCGGACCACTGGTCCAACAGGTCCCACTGAAAGATTCTGGCATGGAACCTGCCGAAGGGAATTGCTTCGTAAGAAGCCACCATCTTTCCCAGGACCCGCGTGCAGCGATGCACTGATACCTGTTTTGGTTTCAGGAGGTCTCTGACTAGAGATGACAACTCCCTGGCTTTCTCCTCCGGGAGAAACACTTTTTTCTGGACTGTATCCAGAATCATACCCAGGAACAGTAGTCGTGTCGTCGGAACCAGCTGTGACTTTGGGATATTCAGAATCCAGCCGTGCTGGTGCAGCACCTCCTGAGATAGTGCTACTCCCACCAACAACTGTTCCTTGGACCTCGCTTTTATTAGGAGATCGTCCAAGTACGGGATAATTAAAACTCCCTTTTTTCGAAGGAGTATCATCATTTCCGCCATCACCTTGGTAAATACCCTCGGTGCCGTGGACAGTCCAAACGGCAGCGTCTGGAATTGGTAATGGCAATCCTGTACCACAAATCTGAGGTACTCCTGGTGAGGATGGTAAATGGGGACATGCAAGTAAGCATCCTTGATGTACCATGTAATCCCCCTCGTCCAGGCTCGCAATAACCGCCCTGAGCGATTCCATCTTGAACTTGAATTTTCTCTATCGTCCTAGTGGATGCTGGGGTTCCTGAAAGGACCATGGGGGATAGCGGCTCCGCAGGAGACAGGGCACAAAAAGTAAAGCTTTAGGATCAGGTGGTGTGCACTGGCTCCTCCCCCTATGACCCTCCTCCAAGCCAGTTAGATTTTTGTGCCCGGCCGAGAAGGGTGCAATCTAGGTGGCTCTCCTAAAGAGCTGCTTAGGAAAGTTTAGCTTAGGTTTTTTATTTTACAGTGAGTCCTGCTGGCAACAGGATCACTGCAACGAGGGACTTAGGGGAGAAGAAGTGAACTCACCTGCGTGCAGGATGGATTGGCTTCTTGGCTACTGGACATCAGCTCCAGAGGGACGATCACAGGTACAGCCTGGATGGTCACCGGAGCCTTGCCGCCGGCCCCCTTGCAGATGCTGAAGTAAGAAGAGGTCCAGAATCGGCGGCAGAAGACTCCTCAGTCTTCTAAAGGTAGCGCACAGCACTGCAGCTGTGCGCCATTTTCCTCTCAGCACACTTCACACGGCAGTCACTGAGGGTGCAGGGCGCTGGGAGGGGGGCGCCCTGGGAGGCAAATGAATACCTATTTTGGCTAAAAATACCTCACATATAGCCTCCGGAGGCTATATGGAGATATTTAACCCCTGCCAGAATCCGTTAAGAGCGGGAGACGAGGCCGCCGAAAAAGGGGCGGGCCTATCTCCTCAGCACACAGCGCCATTTTCCCTCACAGAAAGGCTGGAGGGAAGGCTCCCAGGCTCTCCCCTGCACTGCACTACAGAAACAGGGTTAAAACAGAGAGGGGGGGCACTAATTTGGCGATATGCTTATATATATATTAAGATGCTATAAGGGAAAACACTTATATAAGGTTGTCCCTATATAATTATAGCGTTTTTGGTGTGTGCTGGCAAACTCTCCCTCTGTCTCTCCAAAGGGCTAGTGGGTCCTGTCCTCTATCAGAGCATTCCCTGTGTGTGTGCTGTGTGTCGACAGGTAGGAGGACGATGTTGGTGAGGAGGCGGAGCAATTGCCTGTAATGGTGATGTCACTCTCTAGGGAGTCGACACCGGAATGGATGGCTTATTTAGGAAATTACGTGATAATGTCAACACGCTGCAAGGTCGGTTGACGACATGAGACGGCCGACAAACAATTAGTACGGTCCAGACGTCTCAAAAACACCGTCAAGGGTTTTAAAACGCCCGTTTACTTTAGTCGGTCGACACAGACACAGACAGGGACACTGAATCCAGTGTCGACGGTGAATAAACAAACGTATTCCTTATTAGGGCCACACGTTAAAGGCAATGAAGGAGGTGTTACGTATTTCTGATACTACAAGTACCACAAAAGAGGGTATTATGTGGGATGTGAAAAAACTACCATAGTTTTTCCTGAATCAGATAAATTAAATAAAGTGTGTGATGATGCGTGGGTTCCCCCCGATAGAAAATTATGGGCGGTATACCCTTTCCCGCCAGAAGTTAGGGCGCGTTGGGAAACACCCTTTAAGGTGGATAAGGCGCTCACACGCTTATCAAAACAAGTGGCGGTACCGTCTATAGATAGGGCCGTCCTCAAGGACCAGCTGACAAGGCTGGAAAATATAATAAAAAGTATATACACACATACTGGTGTTATACTGCGGCCAGCGATCGCCTCAGCCTGGATGTGCAGAGCTAGGGTGGCTTGGTCGGATTCCCTGACTAAAAATATTGATACCCTTGACAGGGACAGTATTTTATTGACTATAGAGCATTTCTATATATGCGAGATGCACAGAGGGATATTTGCACTCTGGCATCATGAATAAACGCGATGTCCATAACTGCCAGAAGATGTTATGGACACGACAGTGGTCAGGTGATGCAGATTCCAAACGGCACAGTATGGCCGTATACAGGAAGAGGACTTGTTTGGGGTCGGTCCATCGGACCTGGTGGTCACGGCAACTGCTGGAAAATCCACCGTTTTTTACCCTAAGTCACATCTCTGCAGAAAAAGACACCGTCTTTTCAGCCTCAGTCCTCTCGTCCCTATAAGATCATATCTGCCCAGGGATAGAGGAAAGGGAAGAAGACTGCAGCAGGCAGCCCATTCCCAGGAACAGAAGCGTTCCACCGCGTCTGACAAGTTCTCAGCATGGCGTTGAGACCGTACAGGACCCCTGGATCCTACAAGTAGTATCCCGGGGGTACAGATGGGAATGTCGAGACGTTTCCCCTTCGCAGGCTCCTGAAGTCTGCTTTACCAAGTCTCCCTCCGACAAGGAGGTAGTATGGGAAAAAATTCACAAGCTGTATTCCCAGCAGGTGATAATTAAATTACCCCTCCTACTACAGAAAAGGGGTATTATTCCACACTATATTGTGGTACTGAAGCCAGAAGGCTAGGTGAGACTTATTCTAAAAATTTGTTTTTGAACACTTACAAAGGTTCAAATTAAGATGAAGTCACTCAGAGCAGTGATAACGAACCAGGAATAAGGGGACTATATAGTGTCCCGGGACATCAGGGATGCTTACCTCTATGTCCCAAATTTGCCCTTCTCACTAAGGGTACCTCAGGTTCGTGGTGCAGAACTGTCACTATCAGTTTCAGACGCTGCCGTTTGGATTGTCCACGGCACCCTGGGGTCTTTACCAAGGTAATGGCCGAATTGATGATTCTTCTTCGAAGAAAAGGCGTCTTAATTATCCCTTACTTGGACGATCTCCTGATAGGGGCATAGTCCAGGGAACAGTTGGAGGTCGGAGTAGCACTATCTCGGATACTGCTACAATCAGCACGGGTGGATTCTAAATATTCCAAAATCGCAGCTGATCCCGACGACACGTCTGCTGTGCCTAGGGATGATTCTGGACACAGTCCAGAAAAAGGTGTTTCTCCCGGAAGAGAAAGCCAGGGAGTTATCCGAGCAAGTCAGGAACCTCCTAAAAACAGTGCATCATTGCACAAGGGTCCTGGTAAAAATGGTGGCTTCCTACGAAGCAATTCCATTCGGCAGATTTCACGTAAGAACTTTTCAGTGGGATATGCTGGACAAATGGTCCGGATCGCATCTTCAGATGCATCAGCGGATAACCCAATATCCAAGGACAAGGGTGTCTCTCCTGTGGTGGTTATAGAGTGCTCATCTTCTAGAGGGCAGCAGATTCGGCATTCAGGATTGGATGCTGGTAACCACGGAGCCCAGCCTGAGAGGCTGGGGAGCAGTCACACAAGGAAAAAATTTCCAGGGAGTGTGATCAAGTATGGAGACTTTTCTCCACATAAATATACTGGAGCTAAGGGTAAATTTATAATGCTCTAAGCTTAGCAAGACCTCTGCTTCAAGGTCAGCCGGTATTGATCCAGTGGGAAAAACATCACGGCAGTCGCCCACGTAAACAGACAGGGCGACACAAGAAGCAGGAGGGCAATGGCAGAAACTGCAAGGACTTTTCGCTGGGCGGAAAATCATGTGATAACACTGTCAGCAGTTTTTCATTCCGGGAATGGAAACTGGGAAGCAGACTTCCTCAGCACGACCTCCACCCGGGAGAGTGGAAACTTCATTGAGAAGTTTTTTCCACATGATTGTAAACCGTTGGGAAATACCAAAGGTGGACATGATGGCGTCCCGTCTGAACAAAAAACGGGACAGGTATTGCGCCAGGTCAAGAGACCCTCAGGCAATAGATGTGGACGTTCTGGTAACACCGTGGGTGTACCAGTCGGTGTATGTGTTCCCTCCTCTGCTTCTCATACCTAAGGTGCTGAGAATTATAAGACGTAGAGGAGTAAGAACTATACTCATGGCTCCGGATTGGCCAAGAAGGACTTGGTACCCGGAACTTCAAGAGATGCTTACAGAGGTCTTATGGCCTCTGCCGCTAAGAAGGGACTTGCTTCAGCAAGTACCATGTCTGTTCCAAGACTTACCGCAGCTGCGTTTGTCGGCATGGCGATGGAAAGCCGGATCCTAAGGGAAAAAAGGCATTCCGGAAGAGGTCATTCCTACCCTGGTCAAAGCCAGAAAGGAGGTGACCGCACAACATTATCACCACGTGTGGCGAAAATATGTTGCGTGGTGTGAGGCCAGGAAGGCCCCACAAAGAAATTTCAACTCGGTCGTTTCCTGCATTTCCTGCAAACAGGAGTGTCTATGGGCCTCAAATTGGGGTCCATTAAGGTTCAAATTCGGCCCTGTAAATTTTCTTCCAGAAAGAATTGGCTTCAGTTCCTGAAGTCCAGAAGTTTGTCAAGGGAGTATTGCATATACAAACCCCTTTTTTGTGCCTCCAGTGGCACTGTGGGATCTCAACGTAGTTCTGGGATTCCTCAAATCACATTGGTTTAAAACCAGTCAAATATGTGGATTTGAAGCATCTCACATAAAAAGTGACCATGCTCTTGGCCCTGGCCTGGACCAGGCGAGTGTCAAATTGGTGGTTTTTTCTCAAAAAAGCCCATATCCGTTTGTCCATTCGGACAGGGCAGAGCTGCGGACTCGTCCCCAGTTCTCTCCCTAAGGTGGTGTCAGTGTTTCACCTGAACCAGCTTATTGTGGTGCCTTGCACCTACTAGGGACTTGGAGGACTCCAAGTTGCTAGGAGTTGTCAGGGCCCTGAAAATATGTTCCAGGACAGCTGGAGTCAGAAAATCTGACTCGCTGTTTATACTGTATGCACCCAACAAGTTGGGTGCGCCTGCTTCTAAGCAGGCGATTGCTCGTTGGATTTGTAACACAATTCAACTTGCACATTCTGAGGCAGGCCTGCCACAGTCTAAATCGGTTAAGGCCCATTCCACAAGGAAGGTGGGCTCATCTTGGGCGGCTGCCCGAGAGGTCTCGGCATTACAACTCTGCCGAGCAGCTACGTGGTCAGGGGAGAACACGTTTGTAAAATTCTACAAATTTGATATCCTGGCAAAAGAGGACCTGGAGTTCTCTCATTCGGTGCTGCAGAGTCATCCGCACTCTCCCGCCCGTTTGGGAGCTTTGGTATAATCCCCATGGTCCTTTCAGGAACCCCAGCATCCACTAGGACGATAGAGAAAATAAGAATTTACTTACCGATAATTCTATTTCTCGGAGTCCGTAGTGGATGCTGGGCGCCCATCCCAAGTGCGGATTATCTGCAATACTTGTACATAGTTACAAAAATCGGGTTATTATTGTTGTGAGCCATCTTTTCAGAGGCTCCGCTGTTATCATACTGTTAACTGGGTTTAGATCACAAGTTGTACGGTGTGATTGGTGTGGCTGGTATGAGTCTTACCCGGGATTCATAATTCCTCCCTTATTGTGTACGCTCGTCCGGGCACAGTACCTAACTGGCTTGGAGGAGGGTCATAGGGGGAGGAGCCAGTGCACACCACCTGATCCTAAAGCTTTACTTTTTGTGCCCTGTCTCCTGCGGAGCCGCTATCCCCCATGGTCCTTTCAGGAACCCCAGCATCCACTACGGACTCCGAGAAATAGAATTATCGGTAAGTAAATTCTTATTTTTTTATGTATGTGTTCAAGGATTTCAAATTTAAAATGGGTCTCACCGAACCGTCCGGTTTCGGTACCACAAATAGTGTGGAATAGTAACCCCGGCCTTGTTGAAGTAGGGGTACCTTGATTATCACCTGCTGGGAATACAGCTTGTGAATTGCCGCTAGCACCGCCTCCCTGTCTGAGGGAGCAATCGTCAAGGTAGATTTTAGGAACCGGTGGGGTGGAGACGCCTCGAATTCCAGTTTGTACCCCTGAGATACTATTTGAAGGATCCAGGGATCCACCTGTGAGCGAGCCCACTGATTGCTGAAATTCTTGAGGCGCCCCCCCACCGTACCTGGCTCCGCCTGTGGAGCCCCACCGTCATGCGGCGGACTTGGAAGAAGAAGCGGGGGAGGACTTTTGCTCCTGGGAACCTGCTGTTTGTTGCAGTCTTTTTCCCCTACCTCTGCCTCTGGACAGAAAGGACCCGCCTTTTCCACGCCTGTTTTTCTGGGTCCGAAAGGACTGAACCTGATAAAACGGCGCCTTCTTAGGCTGTGAGGGGACATGGGGTAAAAATGCTGACTTCCCAGACGTTGCTGTGGAAACTAGGTCCGAGAGACCATCCCCAAATAATTCCTCACCCTTATATGGTAACACTTCCATGTGCTTTTTTGAATCTGCATCTCCTGTCCACTGGCGAGTCCATAAGCCTCTCCTAGCAGAAATGGACAATGCACTTACTTTAGATGCCAATCGGCAGATTTCCCTTTGTGCATCTCTCATATATAAGACTGAGTCTTTTATATGGTCTATGGTTAACAGGATCGTGTCTCTGTCTAATGTCAATATTTTCTGACAGTTTATCTGACCACGCAGCGGCAGCACTGCACATCCAAGCTGACGCAATAGCTGGCCTAAGTATAATGCCTGTGTGTGTATATACAGACTTCAGGATCGCCTCCTGCTTTCTATCAGCAGGTTGCTTGAGGGCGGCCGTATCCGGAGACGGTAGTGCCACCTTTTTAGACAAACGTGTGAGCGCTTTATTTAATTCATCTGATGGGGGAAAAACTACGGGTAGTTTTTTATCTCCAAACATAATACCCTTTTTAGTGGTAACAGTAGTTATATCAGAAATGTTTAACACCTCTTTCATTGCCTCAATCATACAGTGAATGGCCTTAGTGGGCATCAGGTTTGACTCATCGTCGTCGACACTGGTGTCAGTATCCGTGTCGACATCTGGGTCTGCTTGAGGTAGCGGGCGTTTTAGAGCCCCTGACGACCCATGCGACGCCTGGGCAGGCACGAGCTGAGAAGTCGGCTGTCCCATATTTGGCATGTCGTCGATTTTCTTATATAAGGAGTCTATACGTGCACTCATTACTTTCCATAAGCCCATCCACTCAGGTGTCTGCCCCGCAGGGGGTGACATCCCTTCTAAAGGCATCTGCTCCGCCTCCACATCATTATCCTCATCAAACATGTCGACACAGCCGTACCGAGACACCGCACACACACAAGGAATGCTCCGAATGAGGACAGGACCCACAAAAGCCCTTTGGGGGGACAGAGTGAGAGTATGCCAGCACACACCAGAGCGCTATATAATGCAGGGACTAACTAAGTTATGTCCCCTATAGCTGCTTTTTATATTATATATGTATTGCGCCCAAATTTAGTGCCCCCCCTCTCTGTTTTTACCCTGTTCTGAAGTGTAGACTGCAGGGGAGAGCCAGGGAGCTTCCTTCCAGCGGATCTGTGAAGGAGAAATGGCGCCAGTGTGTCTGAGGGAGATAGCCCCGCCCCTTTTCCGCGGCCTATTCTCCCGCTTTTTTCTGGATTCTGGCAGGGGAATTTACCACATATATAGCCTCTAGGGCTATATATTGTGGTATTTTTGCCAGCCAAGGTGTTTTTATTGCAGCTCAGGGCGCCCCCCCCCCCAGCGCCCTGCACCCTCAGTGACCGGAGTGTGAAGTGTGCATGAGGAGCAATGGCGCACAGCTGCAGTGCTGTGCGCTACCTTGGTGAAGACTGATGTCTTCTGCCGCCGATTTTCCGGACCTCTTCTTGCTTCTGGCTCTGTAAGGGGGGCGGCGGCGCGGCTCCGGGACCGAACACCAAGGACTGGGCCTGCGGTCGATCCCTCTGGAGCTAATGGTGTCCAGTAGCCTAAGAAGCCCAATCCGGCTGCAAGCAGGCGAGTTCGCTTCTTCTCCCCTTAGTCCCTAGCTGCAGTGAGCCTGTTGCCAGCAGGTCTCACTGAAAATAAAAAACCTAAAATTATACTTTCTTTCTAAGGGCTCAGGAGAGCCCCTAGTGTGCATCCAACCTCGGCCGGGCACGAAATCTAACTGAGGCTTGGAGGAGGGTCATAGTGGGAGGAGCCAGTGCACACCACGTAGTCCTAAATCTTTCTAGAGTGCCCAGCCTCCTTCGGAGCCCGCTATTCCCCATGGTCCTTACGGAGTTCCCAGCATCCACTAGGATGTCAGAGAAAATCTATTCTGTCTATCGATCTATCTATTCTGTCTGCCTTAATGTGTAAAAAGGGGACGCTGTCTGCCGTAATGTGTAAAAAGGGAACGCTGTCTGCCGTAATGTGTAAAAAGGGAACGCTGTCTGCCATAATGTGTAAAAAAGGGGACACTGTCCGCCGTAATGTGTAAAAGGGAACGCTGACTGCCGTAATGTGTAAAAAAGGGACACTGTCCGCCGTAATGTGTAAAAGGGGCGTAATTTGAATAATGAGACTACTGTGCACCGTTATATGAATTGGTATTATTTTGTGGCCACACCCCTTCCCCATGAAGCCACACCCCTATATTTTGCAGCGCGTCATAGGCGCGCACTGCCCCTGTTTTACATAGAGGGGGGCTCCGATGCCGTTTCTTGCACACAGCGCTACAATGTCTAGTTACGGCACTGTTGCTAGGTATCCATTTCCCTGGTCCTGAGCAGGTGCCCCTCACCAGATCCTCTCCAGGGTTGAGGGTGTGGACATGGACGGTATGAGGGGGGGCAAAGCATTTTGTCGCACCTGGGACCACCGCTCGCTAGTTCCACTACTGTTCCACGCGTATGGGCATCTGCAGCAACTACCCAAAGCAGATACAAAACCTGCTTGAAGCACACTGTCATGATTTTGAGTGACAGTTGGATGCAGCCTACAGAATGCGACTCATGGCTCAGGTTATATAATAGCCCCAAACATGAGTTACCATCTTTCTGCTTACAAAGAGCAAAGCTTTCCAACAAAATAAAAAAACATTTTAACAGATTACAGATTCAGGTTCCAGAAATAAAAACACATTTCCTTCCGGACTACATTCAAATGTTTAATTTTATTTCAATTTAGAGCACAAATACAGCACTTTAAATAATTTCCATTTACCATTCGCCTGTTCACCGAGGAGGGTGGCAGAGCGTTGTGACAGTCGGATGCGGAGAGCAGGGTAGGCAGACCGTCTCTCAAAACTCTGCGCTCAGATTATTTTTTGCAACAGAATATTTAAAATAAAATATGTTGTAAAGATGACTCCAGCCTTTTCTTCACATCCCATCTGCTGCATGCAACCTGTCGCGTTAACCGCTTGCCTACCAGTTCCGCAGCGCTGGTTCTAGTCATCTGAGGACAGCAGCGTAGCATGTATGGAAACAGAATGTCCTACACCTTAATTGAGGATAACACAAGACCTCATTTGCCCATTGATACGGCACCACTCTGATAACGGGTTAGGGCAGAGGGTTGATGGGAGCTAGACCAGTTCTGGGATCCTTAATTCAGCTTTTCGCTTCCAATGTACCCAGTGCCAGAGGATACAAGGAGGCTACGGCCCATTTTGGAGCAGAGCCATCATTGCGCTGCGGCCAGCGGAGGATGAAGGCGTACTGCGGAGACCATAAAGATCACTCGAGCAGTGTGTTTGTAATGCAGACAATTAAGGGTTAATTGTGCGTAGGAAATGATGGGCCCTTAGTGAACACTATGCAGTGAAAGAGGAAAGCAGTCAGCATCAGGGTTCAGACCACCACAGTTCCAGGGCTGACCTCCTACCATTCCATAATGCGAGGCCAGATGTGGTATATGAAGGGAAGACATACTATATCCTGGCGAATGGGATACCGGAGGTCACATGACCTCGGAGGGGGTAAGTATTTCCACCGCTATGGTTGCAGATGGCCACTGGCTATATAATACGTGATAACATCAGATGCCGATACTGATAATTGCCTCCCACGCTATGGGGGTCATTCTGACCCGTTCGCACGCTGCTGGTTGTCACAGCTGTGTGAACAGGTCGGGTCTGCGCGGCGGCCGCAATGCGCACACGCGTCGTTGCCCAATGATGACTGTCGCCAGGCAACGACCAGAAGAACGAAGAAAGCGATTGCTAGTGCGATCGCAAGAAGATTGACAGGAGGAAGGCGTTCCGGGGCGGCAACTCACCGTTTTCTGGGAGTGGTGAGTCCAATGCAGGCGTGTCCAGGCGTTTGGAGGGCGGATGTCTGACGTCCATTCCGGACCTGCATCACTGGATCGATCGCACAGGGTAAGTAACTGTTACCTTGGTCTAGTTTTACACAAAACTTCTGTGTTCGCAGCCCTGCTATGCAAAAAAGCCCTCCCCCATAGGCGTCTTCGAGTTGATCGCACGGGCAGCAAAAAGTTGCTACGTGCGATCAAGTAGGAATGACCCCCTATATGAATTGTATCTATTCTGCAAACGTACAGTGAGACAGAGGCAACTGCTATCCTGCAGCAAAAATAATTTTATATTAAATTGCATAACCCGGCGCAATAGCTGACCAGAGGTCAGGGGATCACACTCTCAGATATTCCAGCTGGAGCGATCAGATTAGGCAAAAACATCTGCAAAAAGAGACATATAATGGTGCACAGCAGAGGCCTTTACATGGCTGAATGAATGGGCCTGTGACAGCCAATCTTTCTTCCCCAGAAGTCATTGCATTGAGTCTTTTGTGGATGACAGGCAGAGAGAGAATGCTCGGTCTCCAAACTGCTCCCTGAACAGCAAGACAAATGACCCCGGCAACGGAGAGATCTCAGAAAAGCTGCAAAAGCAGACGTCCTCTTCCCCCTAAGAGGTCTGTATTGTAAAGTGAAGAAAAGATTATGGCCGACTAGTGGCAGGAATCATCCGGCAGCCTCCTGAGCGCTCCCGCTGGCGCAGGTTACTCGTTATCTAGGTCAATTTCAGGAGGTAGAGAAAAATTACATCTTCAGTGACCACCGGGGAGAAAAGGAGGCGGCATGAGAATGCGCAAAACAAACCTATTCTATAACCCAAACGATTTCCATAAAGAGAAGCTGTCAGGGTCTCGGAGCTGCAACGCTGCACACTTCTTCCCCTTCTTGAAATAATGGATTCCCCCCCGACTAAATAAGTAAAATCTGACCCCCCCCTCCAAAAGTTTTCCTCGTCAGCTGCACTGACCGTGAGTGGGAGAGCAGATCTTTATTGCTACCGATTTCTCATATGGAAACTTTGTGGACGGGGCAGAGTACAACTCGTCTAATAACAGACGTGGAATTCAAATAGGACTTTCTCCGCTGCAATGCAATAGTCGCCTATTTCTGAAAGACATTCCTGGTAAAGCGGGATTAAATGCAGATTTGCGCACGAGCCATCTGCAATTGCTTCCACACTGCGTTTACAGAACAGAATATGGGCATTCACCAATATGATGAATTGTACACACACAGGCAAACTATATGAATCACATTCTGTAATTTCTCTATTGCATCCTAGAAAATGATAGCATATTCTGATTGGTTGCTGTCACTGCCACTTTCATTTTTAGATTTAGTACATAGAATTTGACAGCAGATAAGAACCACCCGGCCCATCTAGTCTGCCCCTGTACACACTAGAGCAGAGGTTCCCAAACTGCGTGCCGTGGCTCCCTGGGGTGCCTCGGGACACTTGCAGGGGTGCCCTGGGTTGGTGGTCCAGGACCAATTCAAATTATTCATGGTCAATATAATAGGCAAAACCAGTGCTGGTGGCTGCCAGTCATAAAATATGTGGCTAAACAGAAGCAAATCTTGTCCCTCACCACACAACTGACCCTAAGGATGACATATAAACGCAATCTGCTTAATGTAATATTTCTTTCTAAATTTCTCGATAAGAAATTTTTGGCCTAGGGGTGCCGTGAAAAAAATTCTGATATTCTAGGGCGCCGTGATTCAAAAAAGTTTGGAATCCACTGCACTAGGGTCTTCCCCAAACTTTTGCCACAAAGCTGGAAGCATAGCATTGTCCAAAATGTCTTGGTATGCTGAAGTATTAAGATTGCCCTTCACTGGAGATAAGGGGCCTAACCCAAACCCTGACAAACAGCCCCATGATATTATCCCTCCTCCACCAAACTTCACAGCTTGCATAATGCAGTCAGGCAGGTAACGTTCTCCCAGCATCCGCCAAACCCAGACTCGCCCATCTGACTGCCAAACAGAGACGCGTGATTCGTCACTCCACAGAACACGTTTCCACTGCTCCATAGTGCAGTGTCTGTGTGCTATACACCACTCTATCCGACACCTGGCATTGGACTTGGTGATGATGAAACCCATTCCATTAAGCTCCCACCACACAGTTTTGTGCTTACATTAATGCCAGTGGAAGTTCAGAACTCTTCAGCTATGGAATTGGTGACTTTTCCGCACCATGCGCCTTAGCAGTCGTTGACCCCACTCTGATTTTACGTGGTCTTTCGCTACGTGGCTGAGTTGCTGTTGGTCCTAAACGCTTCCACTTTCTAATAATAATAATAATAATAATATTATTTCTCTATCGTCCTAGTGGATGCTGGGGTTCCTGAAAGGACCATGGGGAATAGCGGCTCCGCAGGAGACAGGGCACAAAAAGTAAAGCTTTAGGATCAGGTGGTGTGCACTGGCTCCTCCCCCTATGACCCTCCTCCAAGCCTCAGTTAGATTTTTGTGCCCGGCCGAGAAGGGTGCAATCTAGGTGGCTCTCCTAAAGAGCTGCTTAGAAAAGTTTAGCTTAGGTTTTTTATTTTCAGTGAGTCCTGCTGGCAACAGGATCACTGCAACGAGGGACTTAGGGGAGAAGAAGTGAACTCACCTGCGTGCAGGATGGATTGGCTTCTTTGGCTACTGGACATTAGCTCCAGAGGGACGATCACAGGTACAGCCTGGATGGTCACCGGAGCCTCGCCGCCGGCCCCCTTGCAGATGCTGAAAAGAGAAGAAGGTCCAGAATCGGCGGCAGAAGACTCCTCAGTCTTCTTAAGGTAGCGCACAGCACTGCAGCTGTGCGCCATTGCTCTCAGCACACTTCACACGGCAGTCACTGAGGGTGCAGGGCGCTGGGAGGGGGGCGCCCTGGGAGGCAATGTAAACCTATTTTTTGGCAAAAAATACCTCACATATAGCCTCCGGGGGCTATATGGAGATATTTAACCCCTGCCAGAATCCGTTGAAGAGCGGGAGACGAGCCCGCCGAAAAAGGGACGGGGCCTATCTCCTCAGCACACAGCGCCATTTTCCCTCACAGAAAGGCTGGAGGGAAGGCTCCCAGGCTCTCCCCTGCACTGCACTACAGAAACAGGGTTAAAACAGAGAGGGGGGGCACTAATTTGGCGTTAGAAATATATAAAAAGATGCTATAAGGGAAAACACTTATATAAGGTTGTCCCTATATAATTATAGCGTTTTTTGGTGTGTGCTGGCAAACTCTCCCTCTGTCTCTCCAAAGGGCTAGTGGGTCCTGTCCTCTATCAGAGCATTCCCTGTGTGTGTGCTGTGTGTCGGTACGTGTGTGTCGACATGTATGAGGACGATGTTGGTGAGGAGGCGGAGCAATTGCCTGTAATGGTGATGTCACTCTCTAGGGAGTCGACACCGGAATGGATGGCTTATTTAGGGAATTACGTGATAATGTCAACACGCTGCAAGGTCGGTTGACGACATGAGACGGCCGACAAACAATTAGTACCGGTCCAGACGTCTCAAAAACACCGTCAGGGGTTTTAAAACGCCCGTTTACCTTAGTCGGTCGACACAGACACGGACACTGAATCCAGTGTCGACGGTGAATAAACAAACGTATTCCTTATTAGGGCCACACGTTAAGGGCAATGAAGGAGGTGTTACATATTTCTGATACTACAAGTACCACAAAAGAGGGTATTATGTGGGATGTGAAAAAACTACCTGTAGTTTTTCCTGAATCAGATAAATTAAATGAAGTGTGTGATGATGCGTGGGTTCCCCCCGATAGAAAATTATTGGCGGTATACCCTTTCCCGCCAGAAGTTAGGGCGCGTTGGGAAACACCCCTTAGGGTGGATAAGGCGCTCACACGCTTATCAAAACAAGTGGCGGTACCGTCTATAGATAGGGCCGTCCTCAAGGAGCCAGCTGACAGGAGGCTGAAAAATATCATATAAAAGTATATACACACATACTGGTGTTATACTGCGACCAGCGATCGCCTCAGCCTGGATGTGCAGAGCTGGGGTGGCTTGGTCGGATTCCCTGACTAAAAATATTGATACCCTTGACAGGGACAGTATTTTATTGACTATAGAGCATTTAAAGGATGCATTTCTATATATGCGAGATGCACAGAGGGATATTTGCACTCTGGCATCAAGAGTAAGTGCGATGTCCATATCTGCCAGAAGATGTTTATGGACACGACAGTGGTCAGGTGATGCAGATTCCAAACGGCACAAAGGTGTATTGCCGTATAAAGGAAGAGGAGTTATTTGGGGTCGGTCCATCGGACCTGGTGGCCACGGCAACTGCTGGAAAATCCACCGTTTTTACCCTAAGTCACATCTCTGCAGAAAAAGACACCGTCTTTTCAGCCTCAGTCCTTTCGTCCCTATAAGAGTCATATTTGCCCAGGGATAGAGGAAAGGGAAGAAGACTGCAGCAGGCAGCCCATTCCCAGGAACAGAAGCCTTCCACCGCTTCTGCCAAGCTCTCAGCATGACGCTGGGACCGTACAGGACCCCTGGATCCTACAAGTAGTATCCCAGGGGTACAGATTGGAATGTCGAAACGTTTCCCCCTCGCAGGCTCCTGAAGTCTGCTTTACCAAGGTATCCCTCCGACAAGGAGGCAGTATGGAAAAAAATTCACAAGCTGTATTCCCAGCAGGTGATAATCAAATTACCCCTCCTACAACAAGGAAAGGGGTATTATTCCACACTATATTGTGGTACTGAAGCCAGAAGGCTAGGTGAGACCTATTCTAAATCTAAAAAAATTTGAACACTTACAAAGGTTCAAATCAAGATGGAGTCACTCAGAGCAGTGATAACGAACCAGGAAGAAGGGGACTATATAGTGTCCCGGGACATCAGGGATGCTTACCTCCATGTCCCAAATTTGCCCTTCTCACTAAGGGTACCTCAGGTTCGTGGTATAGAACTGTCACTGTCAGTTTCAGACGCTGCCGTTTGGATTGTCCACGGCACCCCGGGTCTTTACCAAGGTAATGGCCGAAATGATGATTCTTCTTCGAAGAAAAGGCGTCTTAATTACCCCTTACTTAGACGATCTCCTGATAAGGGCAAAGTCCAGGGAACAGTTGGAGGTCGGAGTAGCACTATCTCGGATACTGCTACAACAGCACGGATGGATTCTAAATATTCCAAAATCGCAGCTGATCCTGACGACACGTCTGCTGTGCCTAGGGATGATTCTGGACACAGTCCAGAAAAAGGTGTTTCTCCCGGAAGAGAAAGCCAGGGAGTTATCCGAGCTAGTCAAGAACCTCCTAAAACCAGGAAAAGTGTCAGTGCATCATTGCACAAGGGTCCTGGTAAAAATGGTGGCTTCCTACGAAGCAATTCCATTCGGCAGATTTCACGCAAGAACTTTTCAGTGGGATCTGCTGGACAAATGGTCCGGATCGCATCTTCAGATGCATCAGCGGATAACCCTATATCCAAGGACAAGGGTGTCTCTCCTGTGGTGGTTACAGAGTGCTCATCTTCTAGAGGGCCGCAGATTCGGCATTCAGGATTGGATGCTGGTGACCACGGAGGCCAGCCCGAGAGGCTGGGGAGCAGTCACACAAGGAAAAAATTTCCAGGGAGTGTGATCAAGTCTGGAGACTTTTCTCCACATAAATATACTGGAGCTAAGGGTAAATTTATAATGCTCTAAGCTTAGCAAGACCTCTGCTTCAAGGTCAGCCGGTATTGATCCAGTGGGAAAAACATCACGGCAGTCGCCCACGTAAACAGACAGGGCGGCACAAGAAGCAGGAGGGCAATGGCAAAAACTGCAAGGACTTTTCGCTGGGCGGAAAATCATGTGATAGCACTGTCAGCAGTGTTTCATTCCGGGAGTGGAATCTGGGAAGCAGACTTCCTCAGCAGGCACGACCTCCACCCGGGAGAGTGGAAACTTCATCGGGAAGTTTTTCCACATGATTGTGAACCGTTGGGAAATACCAAAGGTGGACATGATGGCGTCCCGTCTGAACAAAAAACGGGACAGGTATTGCGCCAGGTCAAGAGACCCTCAGGCAATAGCTGTGGACGTTCTGGTAACACCGTGGGTGTACCAGTCGGTGTATGTGTTCCCTCCTCTGCTTCTCATACCTAAGGTACTGAGAATTATAAGACGTAGAGGAGTAAGAACTATACTCATGGCTCCGGATTGGCCAAGAAGGACTTGGTACCCGGAACTTCAAGAGATGCTCACAGAGGACTTATGGCCTCTGCCGCTAAGAAGGGACTTGCTTCAGCAAGTACCATGTCTGTTCCAAGACTTACCGCAGCTGCGTTTGACGGCATGGCGGTGGAACGCCGGATCCTAAGGGAAAAAGGCATTCCGGAAGAGGTCATTCCTACCCTGGTCAAAGCCAGGAAGGAGGTGACCGCACAACATTATCACCACATGTGGCGAAAATATGTTGCGTGGTGTGAGGCCAGGAAGGCCCCACGAAGAAATTTCAACTCGGTCGATTCCTGCATTTCCTGCAAACAGGAGTGTCTATGGGCCTCAAATTGGGGCCCATTAAGGTTCAAATTTCGGCCCTGTCGATTTTCTTCCAGAAAGAATTGGCTTCAGTTCCTGAAGTCCAGAAGTTTGTCAAGGGAGTATTGCATATACAACCCCCTTTTGTGCCTCCAGTGGCACTGTGGGATCTTAACGTAGTTCTGGGATTCCTCAAATCACATTGGTTTAAAACCAGTCAAATCTGTGGATTTGAAGCATCTCACATGAAAAGTGACCATGCTCTTGGCCCTGGCCTGGGCCAGGCGAGTGTCAAATTGGTGGGTTTTTTATCAAAAAAGCCCATATCTGTTTGTCCATTCGGACAGGGCAGAGCTGCGGACTCGTCCCCAGTTCTCTCCCTAAGGTGGTGTCAGTGTTTCACCTGAACCAGCTTATTGTGGTGCCTTGCGCCTACTAGGGACTTGGAGGACTCCAAGTTGCTGGATGTTGTCAGGGCCCTGAAAGTATAGGTTCCAGGACGGCTGGAGTCAGGAAAACTGACTTGCTGTTATCCTGTATGCACCCAACAAACTGGGTGCTCTTGCTTCTAAGCAGACTATTGCTAGTTGGATGTGTAATACAATTCAGCTTGCACATTCTGTGGCAGGCCTGCCACAGCCAAAATATGTAAATGCCCATTCCACAAGGAAGGTGGGCTCATCTTGGGCGGCTGCCCGAGGGGTCTCGGCTTTACAACTTTGCCGAGCGGCTATTTAGTCAGGGGCAAACACGTTTGTAAAATCCTACAAATTTGATACCCTGGCTAAGGAGGACCTGGAGTTCTCTCATTCGGTGCTGCAGAGTCATCCGCACTCTCCCGCCCGTTTGGGAGCTTTGGTATAATCCCCATGGTCCTTTCAGGAACCCCAGCATCCACTAGGACGATAGAGAAAATAAGAATTTACTTACCGATAATTCTATTTCTCGGAGTCCGTAGTGGATGCTGGGCGCCCATCCCAAGTGCGGATTATCTGCATTACTTGTACATAGTTACAAAAATCGGGTTATTATTGTTGTGAGCCATCTTTTCAGAGGCTCCGCTGTTATCATACTGTTAACTGGGTTCAGATCACAGGTTGTACAGTGTGATTGGTGTGGCTGGTATGAGTCTTACCCGGGATTCAAAATCCTTCCTTATTGTGTACGCTCGTCCGGGCACAGTATCCTAACTGAGGCTTGGAGGAGGGTCATAGGGGGAGGAGCCAGTGCACACCACCTGATCCTAAAGCTTTACTTTTTGTGCCCTGTCTCCTGCGGAGCCGCTATTCCCCATGGTCCTTTCAGGAACCCCAGCATCCACTACGGACTCCGAGAAATAGAATTATCGGTAAGTAAATTCTTATTTATTATTATTATCCTTTATTTATATGGCGCCACAAGGGATCCGCAGCGCCCAGTTACAGAGTACATAAACAAATAATCAAGCAGGAAAACAGCAACTTACACTTGATGACAATATAGGACAAGTACAGGGTAAATAAAAATAGCTACATCAGCAGATGACACTGGAATAAGTATCAGGTGGCAGAAGACTGATGGATTTGGTGCAGTTGAATATTATTAAAGTAAGAAAGGATAAGCACATGAGGGAAGAGGGCCCTGCTCATGAGAGATTACAATCTAAAGGGGAGGGGTAGACAGACAGGGGTGAGACAGATGGGGTACATAGAGAGCGTGGAACAGAGGGATAGACGAGATTTGGCTGGGTTTGGTGAACGTGGAATATCCAGCAGGGATGAAATTTCACAAACTGTCTTAGTGCAAAGGTGGCATCCCATCACAGGACCACGCTGGAAGTCACTGATCCCTCTTTAGAACGAACCATTTTTTTGTTTCACAAATTTTTGCAAATAGAGACTGCATGGCTAGGTGATGGTTTTATACAACTGTGCCAACGGGTCTGATTGAAACACGTGAATTTAATAACTAACAGGTGTAGCCAAATACTTTTGTCCATACAGTGTATTTACAAAAACAATAATTAATCCTTGTCACGATTACCAATAAACATGGCCAAAAAACTGTGTGTACTGGATTGTTCAGATGGAAAGTGACTGCTGAGTCAATGTAGCAATAATGATGAATGATTATCAGCTCTTGGGAATATTGAGGGCCATAAAAACAGTGAGCTATTACTGCCTTGTTGGCATAAACATGTAAGATCACAAGACATAGGAGATAAAGGGGAAGGTGTATTAATCTGGAGAAGGCATAAGAAGTGATAGAACAGTGATAAGTGCAAGGTGATAAATGCACCAGCCAATCAGATCCTAACTGTTAATTTCCATATTGGAGCTGATTGGCTGGTGTGTAATCACCTTGCACTTATCACTGGTTTATCACTTCCTTATGCCTTCTCCAGGTCAATATACCTGCCCCAAACTTCCTTAAAGTCTGACTCCCCTTACAAAAGTGGATCGTATGAGTTCGGTACCAGAGATTGGTACCAGGATGCCGTTACATAAATAATCTAGCAGTAGGTCTAGAGAGCATGGTGTAAATTTTTGCAGACGATACCAAACTGTGTAAGGTTATAAATTCGGTGGGGGATGCGGAGTCTCTTCAGAACGATTTATTTAAACTGGAAGCATGGGCAGCCAAATGGAGAATGAGGTTCAATACAGACAAGTGTAAGGTACAGTAATGCACTTTGGTAGCAAAGGGGGGGGGGGGGAAACACCTACACACTAAATGGGGTAGAATTAGATGATTCTGTACTGGAAAAAGATTTAGGTGTACACATAGATAACAAACTTAGCAGCAGTACCCAAAGTAGGAAGCAGCAAAAAAGGCAAACAAGGTATTAGCATGCATTAAGTGGGAAATTGACACAAGGGATAAGAGTGTTATACTCTCATTATATAAATCCCTAGCGAGGCTACATCTTGAATACTGTGCACAATTTTGGGCACCATACTACAAAAAGGATATCCTGGAACTAGAAAAGGTTCAGAGGTGGGCGACCAAACTGATTAAGGGGATGGAGACGCTGGAATACGAGGAAAGGCTTGCTAGGCTAGCCATGTTTACACTAGAAAAGAGGAGATTAAGAGGCAACATGATTAATACTTACAAATATATGAGGACAATACACAGAACTTGCGGGGGAGCTGTTTTTTTATAAGATAGACATAGAGGACACGTGCACACCCGCTTAGGTTAGAGGAGAGGAGATTTCGCACACAGAGGCGAAAAGGATTCTTCACAGTAAGGACAATACGTGTTTGGAATTCCCTGCCTGAGAGAGTAGTAATGGCGGACTCGGTCAATACTTTTAAGAATGGGCTATATAAAATCCTAATGGATAAGCATATACAGGGTTATGGTGAGTAGATCATGCACTATAGTTAACAAAAGAGAAAAAAAATAACACAACGGCCAGTTTCTTATATAGCGCAGCATATTCCGTTGCGCTTTACTAATAGAACAACAGTAATAGAACAAAACTGGGCAAAAACAGACAGACACATAGGTTGGATGGCCCTGCTCGCAAGTTTACAATCTATAGGGAAATAGGCAATGATACACAAGGATAGATACTACCTATTGCATAATGGTCCACCAGATAGCTAGGTTCTTAATGGGTTGTATGATATGATCACCCAGCAATGTTGGAAGACAAAATATGTGAGGTTATGTGGACTGTACAGAGAGGACGTAATTGGATAGGGAAGCACTGAAGGTTATGTAGGGTGGGTCTGGAATTTAGTAGGCTTGTCTGAAGAGATGCATTTTCATGGAACGTTTAAAGTTTTGGAGACTAGAGGAGAGTCTTATTGTGCGTGTGAGGGCATTCCACAGAGTGGGTTAAGCCCGGATAAAGTCCTGTAACGTTGAGTGGGAACAAATGATATGTGTGGATGAGAGACGCAGACCTTGTGCAGAGCGGAGAGGTTTGGTAGAGAGATATTTTGAGATGAGTGAGGAGATGTATGATGGTGCAGTTTGGTTAATAGCCTTGTATGTAAGTAAAAGTATTTTATATTTAACACAGCAGAATACCGGTAACCAATGGAGGGACTGACAGAGCGGATCAGCAGACGAATAACGTCTAGCGAGGAAGATTAGCCTCGCAGCTGCATTTAAAATGGATTGTAGTGGTGAGTGCCTATGTTTGGGAAGACCAGTAAGGAGACTATTACAATAATCAATGCGGGAGATGATGAGTGCACGGATTAGAGTTTTTGCAGTGTCTTGTGTAAGATATGGGTGTATTTTGGATATGTTTTTTTAGGTGCATGTAACATGATTTAGAGATAGATTGATTGTGTGGAACAAAGGACAGTTCAGAGTCAAGGGTAACACCTAGGCATCGAGCTTGTGGGGTAGGGTGGATAGTTGCTTGTCAACAGTTATGGAGATCTCAGGTTCGTAACTACTCTTGGCTGGTGGGAAAATAATTAATTTCTCTATCGTCCTAAGTGGATGCTGGGGTTCCTGAAAGGACCATGGGGAATAGCGGCTCCGCAGGAGACAGGGCACAAAAGTAAAGCTTTTACAGGTCAGGTGGTGTGTACTGGCTCCTCCCCCTATGACCCTCCTCCAGACTCCAGTTAGATTTTTGTGCCCGGCCGAGAAGGGTGCAATTCTAGGTGGCTCTCATAAAGAGCTGCTTAGAGAGTTTAGCTTAGGTTTTTTATTTTACAGTGATTCCTGCTGGCAACAGGATCACTGCAACGAGGGACAGAGGGGAGAAGAAGTGAACTCACCTGCGTGCAGGATGGATTGGCTTCTTGGCTACTGGACATGAAGCTCCAGAGGGACGATCACAGGTACAGCCTGGATGGTCACCGGAGCCACGCCGCCGGCCCCCTCACAGATGCTGAAGCAAGAAGAGGTCCAGAATCGGCGGCTGAAGACTCCTGCAGTCTTCTTAAGGTAGCGCACAGCACTGCAGCTGTGCGCCATTTTCCTCTCAGCACACTTCACACGGCAGTCACTGAGGGTGCAGGGCGCTGGGGGGGGGGCGCCCTGGGAGGCAAATGAAAACCTTTAAAAAGGCTAAAAATACCTCACATATAGCCCCAGAGGCTATATGGAGATATTTACCCCTGCCTAAATGTACTAAATAGCGGGAGACGAGCCCGCCGAAAAAGGGGCGGGGCCTATCTCCTCAGCACACGGCGCCATTTTCTGTCACAGCTCCGCTGGTCAGGAAGGCTCCCAGGTCTCTCCCCTGCACTACAGAAACAGGGTATAACAGAGAGGGGGGGCAAAATAAATGGCAATATATTAATATAAAAGCAGCTATAAGGGAGCACTTAATCATAAGGCTATCCCTGTCATATATAGCGCTTTTTGGTGTGTGCTGGCAGACTCTCCCTCTGTCTCCCCAAAGGGCTAGTGGGTCCTGTCTTCGTATAGAGCATTCCCTGTGTGTCTGCTGTGTGTCGGTACGTGTGTGTCGACATGTATGAGGACGTTATTGGTGTGGAGGCGGAGCAATTGCCAAATATGAGGATGTCACCTCCTAGGGGGTCGACACCAGAATGGATGCCTTTATTTGTGGAATTACGGGATAGCGTCAACTCGCTTAAGCAGTCGTTTGCCGACATGAGGCGGCCGGACACTCAATTAGTGCCTGTCCAGGCGCCTCAAACACCGTCAGGGGCTGTAAAACGCCCCTTGCCTCAGTCGGTCGACACAGACCCAGACACAGGCACTGATTCCGGTGGTGAAGGTGACGAATCAACCGTATTTTCCAGTAGGGCCACACGTTATATGATTTTGGCAATAAAGGAGATGTTACATTTAGCTGATACTACAGGTACCACTAAACAGGGTATTATGTGGGGTGTGAAAAAACTACCAGTAGTTTTTACCGAATCAGAAGAATTAAATGACGTGTGTGATGAAGCGTGGGGTGCCCCGATAAAAAACTGCTAATTTCAAAGAAGTTATTGGCTTTATACCCTTTCCCGCCAGAGGTTAGGGAGCGCTGGGAAACACCTCCTAGGGTGGAAAAAGCGCTAACACGCTTATCAAAACAAGTGGCGTTACCCTCTCCTGAGACGGCCGCACTTAAAGATCCATCAGATAGGAGGATGGAAAATATCCAAAAAGGTATATACACACATGCAGGTGTTATACTACGACCAGCTATTGCGACTGCCTGGATGTGCAGTGCTGGGGTAGTTTGGTCAGAGTCCCTGATCGAAAATATTGATACCCTGGACAGGGACAATATTTTACTGTCGTTAGAACAAATAAAGGATGCATTTCTTTATATGCGTGATGCACAGAGAGATATCTGCACACTGGCATCACGGGTAAGTGCTATGTCCATTTCGGCCAGAAGAGCTTTATGGACACGACAGTGGACAGGCGATGCGTAGAGGAGTTATTTGGGGTCGGTCTATCGGATTTGGTGGCCACGGCTACGGCCGGGAAATCCACCTTTCTACCTCAAGTCACTCCCCAACAGAAAAAGGCACCGACCTTTCAACCGCAGCCCTTTCGTTCCTTTAAAAATAAGAGAGCAAAGGGCTATTCATATCTGCCACGAGGCAGAGGACGAGGGAAGAGACAGCAACAGGCAGCTCCTTCCCAGGAACAGAAGCCCTCCCCGGCTTCTACAAAAGCCTCAGCATGACGCTGGGGCTTCGCAAGCGGACTCGGGGGCGGTAGGCGGTCGTCTCAAGAATTACAGCGCGCAGTGGGCTCACTCGCAGGTAAATCCCTGGATCCTGCAGATAATATCTCAGGGGTACAGGTTGAAATTAGAGACAGAGCCACCTCGCCGTTTCCTGAAGTCTGCTTTACCAACGTCCCCCTCAGAAAGGGAGACGGTTTTGGAAGCCATTCACAAGCTGTATTCTCAGCAGGTGATAGTCAAGGTACCTCTTCTACAACAAGGGAAGGGGTATTATTCCACTCTTTTTGTGGTACCGAAGCCGGATGGCTCGGTAAGGCCTATTCTAAATCTGAAGTCCTTGAACCTGTACATAAAGAAGTTCAAGTTCAAGATGGAGTCACTCAGAGCAGTGATAGCGAACCTGGAAGAAGGGGACTTTATGGTATCCTTGGACATCAAGGATGCGTATCTCCACGTTCCAATTACCCCTCACACCAGGGGTACCTCAGGTTCGTTGTACAAAACTGTCACTATCAGTTTCAGACGCTGCCGTTTGGTTTGTCCACGGCACCTCGGGTCTTTACAAAGGTAATGGCCGAGATAATATTTCTTCTTCGAAGAAAAGGCGTATTAATTATCCCATACTTGGACGATCTCCTAATAAGGGCAAGGTCCAGAGAACAGCTAGAGATGGGTTTAGCACTATCTCAAGAGGTGCTAAAGCAGCACGGATGGATTCTGAATATTCCAGAATCCCAATTAATGCCGACAACTCGTCTGCTGTTCCTGGGGATGATTCTGGACACAGTTCAGAAAAAGGTTTTTCTTCCCGAAGAAAAAGCCAAGGAGTTATCTGACCTGGTCAGGAACCTCCTAAAACCAGGAAAGGTGTCTGTACATCAATGCACAAGAGTCCTGGGAAAAAATGGTAGCTTCTTACGAAGCAATCCCTTTCGGCAGATTTCATGCAAAGGGATCTGTTGGACAAATGGTCAGGGTCGCATCTTCAGATGCACCTGCGGATAACCCTGTCGCCGAGGACAAGGGTATCCCTTCTGTGGTGGTTGCAGGAGGCTCATCTATTGGAGGGCCGCAGATTCGGCATGCAGGATTGGATCCTGGTGACCACGGATGCCAGCCTGAGAGGCTGGGGAGCAGTCACACAGGGAAGAAATTTCCAGGGAGTGTGGTCGAGCCTGAAAAAGTCTCTTCACATAAGCATTCTGGAACTAAGAGCAATCTACAATGCTCTAAGCCAGGCGGAACCTCTGCTTCAAGGAAGACCGGTGTTGATCCAGTCGGACAACATCACGGCAGTCGCCCATGTAAACAGACAGGGCGGCACAAGAAGCAGGAGGGCAATGGCAGAAGCTGCCAGGATCCTTCGCTGGGCGGAGAATCACGTGATAGCACTGTCAGCAGTATTCATCCCGGGCGTGGACAACTGGGAAGCAGACTTCCTCAGCAGACACGACCTTCACCCGGGAGAGTGGGGACTTCATCCAGAAGTTTTCCACATGCTATTAAACCGTTGGGTAAAACCAATGGTGGACATGATGGCGTCTCGCCTCAACAAAACACTGGACAGGTATTGCGCCAGGTCAAGAGATCCGCAGGCAATAGCTGTGGACGCGCTGGTAACACCTTGGGTGTACCAGTCGGTATATGTGTTTCCTCCTCTGCCTCTCATACCAAAGGTATTGAGGATTATACGGCAAAGAGGAGTAAGACTAGTGGCTCCGGATTGGCCAAGAAGGACTTGGTACCCGGAACTTCAAGAGATGGTCACGGACGATCCGTGGCCTCTACTTCTGAGAAGGGACCTGCTTCAGCAGGGTCCTTGTCTTTTTCAAGATTTACCGCGGCTGCGTTTGACGGCATGGCGTTTGAATGCCAGATCCTAAAAGGAAAAGGCATTCCAGAAGAAGTCATTCCTACCTTGATAAAGGCAAGGAAGGAAGTCACCGCGAAGCATTATCGCCGTATTTGGCGAAAAATATGTTGCGTGGTGCGAGCAGCGGAGTGCTCCGATGGAGGAATTTCAACTGGGTCGTTTTCCTACATTTCCTGCAATCAGGATTGTCTATGGGTCTCAAATTGGGATCTATTAAGGTTCAAATTTCGGCCCTATCAATATTCTTCCAAAAAGAATTGGCCTCAGTCCCTGAGGTCCAGATTTTTATCAAAGGAGTACTGCATATACAGCCTCCTGTGGTGCCTAAGGTGGCACCGTGGGATCTAAATGTAGTTTTAGATTTCCTCAAATCCAATTGGTTTGAACCACTAAAGAATGTGGATTTGAAATATCTCACATGGAAAGTGACTATGTTACTGGCCCTGGCTTCGGCCGGGAGAGTATCTGAACTGGCGGCTTTGTTTTATAAAAGCCCTTATTTAATTTTCCATTCGACATAGGGCAGAGCTGCGGACGCGTCCGCATTTTCTCCCTAAGGTGGTATCAGCGTTTCACCTGAACCAGCCTATTGTAGTGCCTGCGGCTACAGACGACTTGAAGGACTCCAAGTTGTTGGACGTTGTCAGAGCCTTAAAAATATACATTTAAAGGACGGCTGGAGTCAGAAAATCTGACTCGCTGTTTATACTGTATGCACCCAACAAGTTGGGTGCACCTGCTTCTAAGCAGTCGATTGCTCGTTGGATTTGTAACAAAATTCAACTTGTACATTCTGTGGCAGGCCTGCCACAGCCTAAATCTGTTAAGGCCCATTCCGCAAGGAAGGTGGGCTCATCTTGGGCGGCTGCCCGAGGGGTCTCGGCATTACAACTCTGCCGAGCAGCTACGTGGTCAGGGGAGAACACGTTTGTAAATTTTTACAAATTTGATACCCTGGCAAAGGAGGACCTGGAGTTCTCTCATTCGGTGCTGCAGAGTCATCCGCACTCTCCCGCCCGTTTGGGAGCTTTGGTATAATCCCCATGGTCCTTTCAGGAACCCCAGCATCCACTTAGGACGATAGAGAAAATAAGAATTTACTTACCGATAATTCTATTTCTCGGAGTCCGTAGTGGATGCTGGGCGCCCATCCCAAGTGCGGATTATCTGCAATACTTGTACATAGTTATTGTTAACTAATTCGGGTTATTGTTTAGGAAGCCATCTTTCAGAGGCTCCTCTGTTATCATACTGTTAACTGGGTTTAGATCACAAGTTGTACGGTGTGATTGGTGTGGCTGGTATGAGTCTTACCCGGGATTCAAAATCCTCCCTTATTGTGTACGCTCGTCCGGGCACAGTACCTAACTGGAGTCTGGAGGAGGGTCATAGGGGGAGGAGCCAGTACACACCACCTGACCTGTAAAAGCTTTACTTTTGTGCCCTGTCTCCTGCGGAGCCGCTATTCCCCATGGTCCTTTCAGGAACCCCAGCATCCACTACGGACTCCGAGAAATAGAATTATCGGTAAGTAAATTCTTATTTTTGTTTTGGAAATGATGGGTTTGAGGTGGCGAGATGACATCCAAGATGAAACTGCAGGCAGGCATTCAGTGACATAAGCCAATACAGATGGTGATAAATCTGGTGATGATAGGTAGATTTGAGTATCATCAGCGTACAAATGATACTGGAATCCGTAGGAGCTGATTAGTTTACCAAGAGATGAGGTATGGATTGAGAACAGCAGAGGACCCAAGACTGAGCCTTGCGGTACTCCAACTGATAGAGGTAGAGAAGAAGAGGTAGAATCAGAGAAGTGAACACTGAAAGATCGATTAGATAGGTAGGATGAGAACCAAGTAAGGGCTGTGTCCTGAAGACCTAGGGATTGTAGTGTTTGTATGAGAAGAGAGTGGTCAACAGTGTCAAAAGCAGCAGAGAGATCTAGAAGAATAAGAAGTGTGTAATGGCCTTTTGATCTAGCAGTGACTAGATCATTCACTACTTTGGTCAGTGCCGTCTCTGTGGAATGTTGGGCACAAAAGCCTATCTGAAGTGGGTCCAGTATGTTGTGGGAGTTAAGAAAGTGTGTAAGGCGAGTGTAGGCAAGTCTCTCAAGTAGCTTGGAGCGAGATGGAAGCTGACAAATGGGACGGTAGTTAGAGAGTGTGTTTGGGTCAGAGTGGTGTTTTTTTTAGAATGGGAATAATCACTGCATGCTTAAACAGAGAAGGAAAGATACCAGTAGAGAGAGAGAGAGAGATTACAGATTTTTAGTTAAGATTGGGATAAGCATAGGAGACAAAGTTTTAGTGACTTGTGAGGGTATAGGATCAAGTGGAGAGGTAGTGGAGTAGGAGGATGAAAAGAGTGTTGATACTTCATCTTCACTTGTGGGATCAAATGATGAGAAAGTGCCAGAGGGTTCAGGTAGGGAATTGAGCAGGTCACTGGCTGAGTTAGAGCATACCATTTCATCTTGGATTTTATCAATCTTATCCTTGAAGTAGGAAGCAAGTTCTTGTGCACGGATAGTAGCTAGTGGGGGAGGTGAGGGAGGGTAAATAAGTGATTTAAATGTATTAAAAAGTCGCTTGGGGTTGGTGGCATGATAAGAGATGAGAGATTGGAAATATGTTTGTTTGGCAGCGCCTGACGATAGGAGTAGTAGGTGGTCTTTTATGTGAGAAAGTCACTTGGATTCTGACATTTATGCCACTGACGTTCTACTTTACGTAAAAGATCATTTTAGTTCTGAAAATAAAACCGGGCCCGAAGAGTGGCGAGTGGACACGCTGCGCTCGCCGCCACTATCCCGGCATCGGTCTCCCGACAGCCGAGATATCATACTGATCCCGAGCCGAGGCTCTACGTCCTCAGCATGAAATAAGGTTAGGACCTGTGGCAGTGTGGGATTCTCCCACATTTGTAGAAAGGGTTAACCTTCTGTGTTTCAAGAAAGAACCATGGGGGCAGATGTATTAACCTGGAGACAGCATAAGGAAGTGATAAACCAGTGATAAGTGCAAGGTGATAAAGGCACCAGCCAATCAGCT
Organism: Pseudophryne corroboree; assembly: GCF_028390025.1. Taxonomy (NCBI): domain Eukaryota; kingdom Metazoa; phylum Chordata; class Amphibia; order Anura; family Myobatrachidae; genus Pseudophryne; species Pseudophryne corroboree. Next base: position 54,975,727 of record NC_086452.1, on the reverse strand, counting down.
CCAGTATGTAAATGAACAGTTAGGAGCTGATTGGCTGGGGCATTTATCACCTTGCACGTATCACTGGTTTATCACTTCCTTATGCCGTCTCCAGGTTAATACATCTGCCCCCATGACCTTTATTCAATAAAGAGGAGTTTAGGTATATAAACCTGCGTGTGTGGGTCATTCAGGGGCAGAGATAGGAGGGAGGGCACCTTTGACAACACTCTATATAAGCAGGCTTGCTATAATGTCCCTTTAATCCAGGGCAAGCTATAATTTACACAGGTCCAGACTCATTCGCACTCGGATGTACAAGTGGCGCATATCAAATTAATCAGTGCAGCCTCATTAAGCTGTTTTGTTGCCTTCCGTTGTTTCATTTCTGTGACTACGACGCACATTTGAGCACAAAAGACGACTGGTGCAAGCACAGCTGCACGGGACCTGGCTGCCGAGAAGGGCTGTTTGGTGCAACTGCGTTAATAATGTACGAAGACACATCTGTATGTCGGCATTTAACATGTCAACAACAGAATGTTGTTGTTTTTTATACTATAGCTTAATCCCTGACTCTAGAAATAACAACAACAAAAAAGTATTGTCGACATTTTGGTGTTGATATACAAAATGCTAACATTCTGAACATGTCAACATTAGTGGGCGCTGACATATGTCAACCTATTGTCCATGTGGACATTCTGATTGGATCCTGGCTAGTGCGTATGTGTTACGGTGTCACTTTAACTCCTCATCACCTTCCATATATAGCTGTACAGATTAGATAACACCTAAGATTTCCAAATGTATTTCCTGTAAACACACCAGGAATGTGCAAGGAGATAAGAGGACATAAAATGATGGCCGGTGATGTTCTTCCTCCTCTCCAGTTGGGTTTATTTCCCAGAGGCCAGTGAACGCTCGGGCAGCTGCCAGCAAATGATTTCCCCTGTTATCCATCCTTGGAATCTGGGAACCTGGTTAGGAGGTACCATATGGACATCCCATATGCTGACGGCCGTCTACATGGCAGTAAAAGGAACATGGAAAAGACAATCATATCCCCACAAACGGCATTCATGGGTGTTCAACCTGCGGCCCTCCAGCTGCTGTGGAACTACACATCCCAGCATGTCCTGCCACAGGTTTGTTATTAAGGCATGCTAAAACTGAGGCAGGGCATGCTGGGATGTGTAGTTCCACAGCAGCTGGAGGGCCGCAGGTTGAAGACCCATGGTAAATGCTCAGTGGGGCAAATGTATTAAGACTGGAGAAGTGATAAAGCAGTGATAAGTGCAAGGTGATAACGCACCAGCCAATCAGCTCCTAACTGTCAATTTACATATTGCAGCTGACTGGCTGGTGCGTTATCACCTTGCACTTATCACTGCTTTATCACTTCTTTAGGCGTAATACATCTGTCCCAGTGCCCCTACTTACCAAGGGGTGTAGTATGGTATGCCGGCGGCCGGGCTCCCGGCGACCAGCATACCGGCGCTGGAAGCCCGACCACCGGCATACCGACAGCGTGGCAAGCGCAAATGAGCCCCTTGCGGGCTCGCCACGCTGTGGGCACGGTGGCGCGCTACACGAGCCACACTATTTTATTCTCCCTCCAGGGGGGTCGTGGACCCCCACGAGGGAGAAAAAGTGTCGGTATGTCGGCTGTTGGGATTCCGGCGCCGGTATACTGTGCGCCGGGATCCCGACAGTCGGAATACTGAAGACCACCCTTACCAAGTTCTAAAGGTTTATCCCTGGGAATTCTTCTAACTGGGCAAATCCCTGCTTTTCAGCATGTCCACTGCAATACTTACCATGTGCAATCCTATCCGCTGGGATTAATAAAGTGTTGTATACAAGAGGAGATTTCTAATGCAAACATATTAAACGGACACTCAGTAGACATGAATGGTGGGAGTTGTAGTGCTACAAGATCCGCTGAGACAGTATGGCGCGTGACATGTCTCTCCTAGCAGATGAGCGAGAGGCGGCTTTCCTCTGGTACAAAGCATTAGTTACTCTTCTGCTATTCCCCAGCAGCAGTGCAATGTGTATTCAGTTATGTGTCCTGCATAGAGCCACACGTCTGTTCTGCAGACTCAGCCTCTTCCTCATAAAGCTCTACATGATTCAATTTCTGCAAAGCCAGCCGAGCAAAGGCGGTCCGCATGCTGCGGTCACATGGCCAGCTTATTACATAGAAGGCCCGGCGGTGCACACTCATAAATCGCATATATAACTCCATGGGAGATAATGTCATTTCACACTATGTAATCTAATGTGTTTAAAATAGCTCTTACTTGGAATATTTCTATGGCACAGTACAGGAACTCACTGTCCAGGTATCCGGTAATATTACATTATGGAGCCCAGCATAGTGAGCTAAGAACCGGAGGAATTAAGAATGGAGTAATCCTCCACAAAGCATCAGTTCATTTCCCACAGGCTCCCCGTGATGCTCACACACACACACACAGTAAGTGCAGACGGAGTTTCACATTTAATAGTCAAAGTGGAACATTCTGTAGCAGACGATCATTTGTCGCTAGTAATGTCCCTCTTCGTATTCTAGAACATAGGTTCGTAAACTCGGTCCTCAGGACCCCACACAGTGCATGTTTTCCAGGTCTCCTCACAGAATCACAAGTGAAATCATTAGCTCCACTTGAGTATCTTAAAATGTGTCAGTGAGTAATTAACACACCTGTGCACCTGCTGATTTACCTGCAAAACGTGGGCTGTTTGGAGTCCTGAGGACTGGGTTTGAGAACCACTGTTTTAGAACATATGTTCTCAAACTCGGTTGTCAGGACCCCAAACAGTTCATGTTTTCCAGGTCTCCCTTACAGAATCACAAGTAAAATCATTAGCTCCACTTGAGTATCTTTTAAAATGTGTCAGTGAGTAATAACACACACCTGTGCACCTGCTAGGTGACCTGGAAAACTGAACTGTTTGGGGTTCTGATGACCGGGTTTGAGAACCACTATCCTAGAACTCTACCACCACCCCTCCCCACCTGTCTATGCTGAGTAAAGTGTGGGAGTGTTTTAGTGAACCAACACCCCCATAAAAAAAAATATTATTTGAATGGGTGTTTTCACTCTGCCCAATATCGCTTTGCCTTATTTAAGAAGTTCCCCAGCTGGCAGGGCAGTAAGGATGGCGGTGAGGCTGATGCCTATGTAAGACTCTTTAACATATAGCTTTTGCTTCATTCTTAGTAACACTCACTTACACCTTAGCCTGTCACTAGTGTTCTGCCCTGGGGTGGCTGGCCTTTGCCGGCTTGGTGGAGTCCCGAACCCCGGTCTTAAACTAGTGTTAGGAACTTCCCAAAGATGAGGTCACCTGGACGCTGGTTGGTGGGTTAGTATTTTTGGGCCAGAAGTATGCCAAGCACCTTGATTTTGCTGCATGTTAGATTGCAGCGTTTAGTATAATTATTCTGATTAGCAGCGCTTGGTACTATAGCGTGTGCATCGGTATTATATTTTAACATACTGTAGCTGCTCTTATCACAGCCACAAAGCAGACAACTGCCTAGCCTCCATAACTCATGCAGAAAGACCCCTAATAGTCCCTGGTAGCTAGACACATATGGACATTAATTCATATATATAATTTGGCCAGTTGGGGAGAAATTTCCCTCTTCAAGGACTACACCAACGAAACATCAGCCACCATGCTGAGTTCTTACTGAACCAATCAGAGCCTTCAAAACATCCATAAGGTAGTGGTCAAGAGGTGTCCCAACAAATTGTAATAAGATATAAGGAAAGACAATGAATGGATAGCCATTGATGGTCTCTAATCAGTAGCTTTCATCAACAGAAAACCATAGATCAGGCCTGGTCAACCTGTGGCTCTCCTGCTGTTGTAAAACTAAAAGTCCCATCATGCCTTGCCACAGTTTTGCTATTAGGGAATGCTAAAACTGTGGCAGGGCATGCTGGGATGTGTAGTTTCGCAACATCTGGAGAGCCACAAGTTGGCGAGGCCTGCCATAGATTGTTTGAACCACTAGTGGGCACATTTATCAGAGGCCGACCGATCAGAGGCGGAGGAAGGCAAGGACTTAGGGATGGCGGTTGCTAAGTGACATGGGAGAAAGATGAGTTATAGATGACAGTGGGGGTGTCAGGTGAAGAGGAGGAGGAACATGGAACACTGGAAGCAAACCAGTGATGTTTTCCAAACATCCATGATAGATGTCTTCTCCTGTTAAAATGTACAATACAGACTTTATAATTCTTTATTTATTGCTCTTTTCAGAACCCATAGATGAGTTGTCTATTCCTGTAATCTAGCATGGCCTCAATAGATTTGTGATGAACAAGAGGGGGCGGCAGAAGCTGATGTACGTTAGCAACAGAAGAGGAAATCCGTGCCCAGTTCCTATACAGCAGACACTAGCAATACTCATGCTCAGTCAGTCAGCTGCCCACTAGCACAGATGTACAATACGCTTTTATCATCTGTTTTCCCCGTGTCTGGCAGAGTCTTGTATTTCCACACACTGGAATTTTCTCCTGACCTATATACAGCAGGTACTAATCATTGCCCATATCAGATCATAAGAGGCTGCATTTAATGACACCTCCACCAATTACGGAGCATTAAGTGGGCTTTAGCAGGCAGCCCGGGTCCCTCAATCTTCCCAGAGACGGATCAGGCAGCTATTTCCAACAAGTATACACATGAGGATTACACAAAACACTCTTCTTTAATTCAACAGCAAAATGTCAGCTGTCATGTTCACTAAAGCCACCTTAACAAGGGCAAATAAATCCCCAACAGAGGAGGACCCAAAAACTGTCACACAAGGGTTCAAACTGCCCCGAGGGGGGAAATGAGACAACAGAGCTTAACCTGTGCAACCAAAACGTGGGACGAGACGATTATCAGGTATAAACAGGAGTATGTTTGCTATTCACAGGCTCCCTGGCCATTATACTGGAACTATACCTATTGTGGAACTACATATTCCAGCATGCACTGGCTACCTTTGATTAATAAATGCTGGTTCTTGTGGTTCCTAATGATTTTTTTTTGTGTAGGTGCTTTATTTTTCTCTATATAAACAACTGAGTTAAATGTTATACAAATGTAATGCAACCACCACTGCTAAATACTAATTGATATACAGTATATATATATATATATATATATATATATATATACATACACACATATCTAATTGATTTTTATTATTATTATTAATTATTATTATTATTATTTCTTTTTTCAATGAAACCATACAAAGGTCCACCTGAAAGTTCCTCCGTCATGTCTGAAATCAGTAAAGAGGCTACAATCCCCCCTGTGATGGGAATGAGATTTTTCAGTTTTTTTTCTTGAAGAGAGTGGGGGCTTACAGTATATATGTCTACTGCACTATATGGAGCCGTTTCCTCTGGATATAGGCCCAATTCTAATTTGGAAGTAAAGCAAAAAAAAGTGTGGTACCCCGAAAAGTGGGGTGCAGGCCCCTTTAAGACCTGACTTACAGGACCGCAGCAGCACAGGGGGAGAGCACGGCACAGCAGGAGTTAAAGCCGGGACCCTGGTCCGATCACATGGTCGGGATGCGGACCGCTGATTGGAGAGGGGCAGCCTGGGAGAAGAGAGACTTGTGGGAAGAAGGAGGAGGAGCAGTGCAGAGTGTGAGAGGAGGGTGTGAACGCTTGCTGCACGCGGAGCTGAGCGGGAGCTAAGAGACTAAGGGGGACATTTACTAAGCAGTGATAAGAGTGGAGAAGTGAGCCAGTGGAGAAGTGCCCATGGCAACCAGTCAGCACTGAAGTAACATCTAAAATTTGCATACTATAAAATTATACAGAGCTGCTGGTTTGTTGATGGGGCAACTTCTCCACTGGCTCACTTCTCCGCTCTTATCACTGCTTAGTAAATGTCCCCCTAAGTGACAGCCACAGGATACTGGGTGGTGAGTGAAGCGCTGCGGAGTGTGAGCAGCGGGGTGCTGCCGGAGAGACAAGTGCTGGGTGAGCGGGTGTTGAGACGCTGAAGCCGGAGACTGGACACCGCCAGGCATGGCGAGAGGAGCGGACGCCACAGCCATCTTGGGACTGAAAGCAGCTAGTAAGGTCTGGCTGAGCAAGTGAACACTTTCCGCTTAAGAGGCTCTGAGTGAGTACAAAAGTACAAACAACAAGAACCAGGGACCCCTATACATATCTGTGTAAGTAAAGGGTGCAGACAGCATAATGCCACAATCCCACCAACTAAGTACTCAAAGGAGATTATTGAGGCAACCCTTCCTTCTACCACACTGAGACTATGAGATTCAGTGGAACTGAATTGTGGTATCAGCGCAAGTACATACATTGGGGCAGATGTATTAGAGAAGGCATAAGGAATTGATATAGCAGTGACAAGTGGAAGGTTATAAACGCACCAGCCAATCAGGTCCTAACTGTCAATTTGCATTATGGAGCTGTTTGGCTGGTGCGTTTATCACCTTCCACTTATCACTGCTTTATCACTTCCTTATGCCCTCTCCATGTTAATACATCTGCCCCATTTATTTTAAGAGACTGAGTTTGTGACAAGTTTGTGTACAGCCCTGTAAGCAAGAAAGAGACAGTTTGCTGCATTGGAAAGGCCCACATTTTATTTTTATTTATTTACAGTTTCTTATATAGCGCAGCATATTCCGTTGTGCTTTACAATGGAAACAACAGTGATAAGACAAACTGGGTAATAACAGACAGACATAGAGGGAGGAAGGCCCTGCTCACAAGCTTACAATCTATGGGGAATTAGGAAGGATACACAATGATAAGCACTATCTATAGCATAGCGGTCCCACCAGATTGCAAGGACAGTCCTGATGGCATGTTATTAGATATGAATGCTTCTGAAGGTCATGTGAGCGGTCCAGGAATTTGATAGGCTCGCCTGAAGAGGTGAGTTTTCAGGGAACGCTTGAAAGTTTGGAGACTAGGGGAGAGTTTTATTGTGCGTGGGAGGGGGGCATTCCATAGGGTGGGCGCTGCCTGAAGAGAGTCCTGCAATTGTGAATGGGAGTGAGTGATTCGTGCAGATGAGAGATGCAGGTCTTGTGCAGAGCGGAGAGGTGGAGTTGGTAGATATTTTGAGATAAGTGAAGAGATATATGTTGGTGTGGTTTGGTTAATAGCTTTGTATGTGAGCAGAAGTATTTTAAATTGAATACGGTAGAATATGGGCAACCAATGGAGGGATTGACAGATTGGATCCGCAGACGATGAACGTCTTGCTAGGAAGATTATCCTTGCAACTGCATTCAAAATGGATTGTAGTGGTGAGTTTTTTTTCTTGGGAAGACCAGTAAGGAGACTACTGCAATAATCAATGCGGGAGATGATGAGTGCATGGATTACAGTTTTTGCAGTGTCTTGTGTGAGATACAGTCGTATTTTGGATATGTTTTTTTAGGTGCATGTAACATGATTTAGAGACAGATAGAATGTGTGGCACAAATGACAGTTCAGAGTCAAGGATGACACCTAGGCAGTGAGCTTGTAGGGTAGGGTAGATTGTCAAGTAGTCAACAGTTATGGAGATATCAGGTTGGTAACTACTCTTGGCTGGCAGGAATATAATTCTGTTTTGAAAATGTTGAGTTTGAGGTGGCGAGATGACATCCAAAATGAAATGGCAGAAAGGCATTCAGTGACACGGACCAATACAGATGGTGACAAATCTGGGGAGCATTGGTAAGTGAATTATATCTGTTGAGAGATATTACAATCCCTTTGCTAGTTACATCCTCTTTACATAGAACTGTAAAATATTGACTCTGATATTATCCAGGATTTCCCCTTGCATTTGTGTGCCAATACCACATTGACATACTGCAGACTTCTACCTGAGCTCCATAGCAGACTTCCACCTGAGCTCCAATATTAATTGCCGGTGAAGATTGAAATACCTTTGCTAGGGAAAGCTAGAAAGTTAGTGTTGATTATTGCTAACTGTATTTCTCTATCGTCCTAAGTGGATGCTGGGGTTCCTGAAAGGACCATGGGGAATAGCGGCTCCGCAGGAGACAGGGCACAAAAAAGTAAAGCTTTACTAGGTCAGGTGGTGTGCACTGGCTCCTCCCCCTATGACCCTCCTCCAGACTCCAGTTAGATTTTGTGCCCGAACGAGAAGGGTGCAATCTAGGTGGCTCTCCTAAAGAGCTGCTTAGAGAAAGTTTAGTTTAGGTTTTTTTCTTTACAGTGAGTCCTGCTGGCAACAGGATCACTGCAACGTGGGACTTAGGGGGAAAGTAGTAAACTCACCTGCATGCAGAGTGGATTTGCTGCTTGGCTACTGGACACCATTAGCTCCAGAGGGATCGAACACAGGCCCAGCCGTGGAGTCCGGTCCCGGAGCCGCGCCGCCGACCCCCTTGCAGATGCTGAAGCGTGAAGAGGTCCGGAAACCGGCGGCTGAAGACTCCTCAGTCTTCATAAGGTAGCGCACAGCACTGCAGCTGTGCGCCATTTTCCTCTCAGCACACTTCACTGGGCAGTCACTGAGGGTGCAGAGCGCTGGGGGGGGGCGCTCTGAGAGGCAAATATAAACCTTATACAAGGCTAAAAATACCTCACATATAGCCCATAGGGGCTATATGGAGATATTTAACCCCTGCCTGACTGGAAAAATAGCGGGAGAAGAACCCGCCGAAAAAGGGGCGGGGCCTATCTCCTCAGCACACGGCGCCATTTTCTGTCACAGCTCCGCTGGTCAGAACGGCTCCCAGGTCTCTCCCCTGCACTGCACTACAGAAACAGGGTAAAACAGAGAGGGGGGGCACATTAATGGCTATATATATATATATTAAAGCAGCTATAAGGGAGCACTTAATATAAGGATATCCCTTGTATATATAGCGCTTTGTGGTGTGTGCTGGCAGACTCTCCCTCTGTCTCCCCAAAAGGGCTAGTGGGTCCTGTCTTCATTAGAGCATTCCCTGTGAGTTTGCGGTGTGTGTCGGTACGTGGTGTCGACATGTATGAGGACGATATTGGTGTGGAGGCGGAGCAATTGCCAAATATGCAGATGTCACCCCCCAGGGGGTCGACACCAGAATGGATGCCTTTATTTGTGGAATTACGTGATGGTTTATCTTCCCTTAAACAGTCAGTTGAGGACATGAGGCGGCCGGACAATCAATTAATGCCTGTCCAGGCGCCTCAAACACCGTCAGGGGCTGTAAAACGCCCTTTGCCTCAGTCGGTCGACACAGACCCAGACACGGGCACTGATTCCAGTGACGACGGTAGAAATTCAAACGTATTTTCCAGTAGGGCCACACGTTATATGATTTTGGCAATGAAGGAGACGTTACATTTAGCTGATACTACAGATACCGTAAAACAGGGTATTATGTATGGTGTGAAAAAACTACAAACAGTTTTTCCTGAATCAGAAGAATTAAATGACGTGTGTGATGAAGCGTGGGTTGCTCCTGATAAAAAGTTGATAATTTCAAAAAAGTTATTGGCATTATACCCTTTCCCGCCAGAGGTTAGGGCGCGCTGGGAAACACCCCCTAAGGTGGACAAGGCGCTCACACGCTTATCCAAACAAGTGGCGTTACCCTCTCCTGAGACGGCCGCACTTAAGGATCCATCAGATAGAAAGATGGAAGTTATTCAAAAGAATATATACACACATGCAGGTGTTATACTACGACCAGCTATAGCAACTGCCTGGATGTGCAGTGCTGGAGTAGTTTGGTCAGAATCCCTGATTGAAAATATTGATACCCTAGATAGGGACAATGTTTTACTGTCGTTAGAACAAATAAAGGATGCATTTATCTATATGCGTGATGCACAGAGGGATATTTGCACACTGGCATCTCGGATGAGTGCTATGTCCATTTCAGCCAGAAGAGCCTTATGGACACGACAGTGGACAGGCGATGCGGATTCAAAACGTCACATGGAGGTTTTGCCGTATAAAGGGGAGGAGTTATTTGGAGTTGGTCTATCAGACTTGGTGGCCACGGCTACTGCCGGGAAATCCACTTTTTTACCTCAAGTCACTCCCCAACAGAGAAAGGCACCGACCTTTCAACCGCAGCCTTTTCGCTCCTACAAAAATAAGAGAGCAAAGGGCTTGTCGTATCTGCCACGAGGCAGAGGAAGAGGGAAGAGACACCAACAGGCAGCTCCTTCCCAGGAACAGAAGCCCTCCCCGGCTCCTGCAAAAACCTCAGCATGACGCTGGGGCCTCTCAAGCGGACTCGGGGACAGTGGGGGGCCGTCTCAAAAATTACAGCGCGCAGTGGGCTCACTCGCAGGTAGACCCCTGGATCCTGCAGATAATATCTCAGGGGTACAGGTTGGAATTAGAGACGGATCCTCCTCATCGTTTCCTGAAGTCTGCCTTACCAACCGTCTCTTCCGAAAGGGAGAGGGTGTTGGAAGCCATTCACAAGCTGTACGCTCAGCAGGTGATAGTCAAAGTACCCCTATTACAACAAGGAAAGGGGTATTATTCCACTCTATTTGTGGTACCGAAGCCGGATGGCTCGGTAAGGCCTATTCTAAATCTGAAGTCCTTGAACCTCTACATAAAAAAGTTCAAGTTCAAGATGGAGTCACTCAGAGCAGTGATAGCGAACCTGGAAGAAGGGGACTTTATGGTATCCTTGGACATCAAGGATGCGTATCTACACGTTCCGATTTACCCCGCACACCAGGGGTACCTCAGGTTCATTGTTCAAAACTGTCACTATCAGTTTCAGACGCTGCCGTTCGGATTGTCCACGGCGCCTCGGGTCTTTACCAAGGTAATGGCCGAGATGATGATTCTTCTTCGAAGAAAAGGCGTATTAGTTATCCCATACTTGGACGATCTCCTAATAAGGGCAAGGTCCAGAGAACAGCTGGAGACAGCTTTAGCACTATCTCAAGAGGTGCTAAGACAACACGGGTGGATTCTGAATATTCCAAAATCCCATTTAATCCCGACAACTCGTCTGCTGTTCCTAGGAATGATTCTGGACACGGTTCAGAAAAAGGTTTTCCTTCCAGAGGAAAAAGCCAAGGAGTTATCCGATCTGGTCAGGAACCTCCTAAAACCAGGAAAAGTGTCAGTACATCAATGCACAAGAGTCCTGGGAAAAATGGTGGCTTCTTACGAAGCAATTCCATTCGGCAGATTCCATGCAAGAATATTCCAAAGGGATCTGTTGGACAAATGGTCAGGGTCGCATCTGCAGATGCACCTGCGAATAACCCTGTCACCAAAGACAAGGGTGTCACTTCTGTGGTGGTTGCAGAAGGCTCACCTATTAGAAGGCCGCAGATTCGGCATTCAGGATTGGATCCTGGTGACCACGGACGCCAGCCTGAGAGGCTGGGGAGCAGTCACACAAGGAAGAAACTTCCAGGGAGTATGGACGAGTCTGGAAAAGTCTCTTCACATAAACATTCTGGAACTAAGAGCAATCTACAATGCTCTAAGCCAGGCGGAACTTCTCCTGCAAGGAAAGCCGGTGTTGATTCAGTCGGACAACATCACGGCGGTCGCCCATGTAAACAGGCAGGGCGGCACAAGAAGCAGGAGTGCAATGGCAGAAGCTGCCAAGATTCTTCGCTGGGCGGAGAATCACGTGATAGCACTGTCAGCAGTGTTCATCCCGGGCGTGGACAACTGGGAAGCAGACTTCCTCAGCAGACACGATCTTCATCCGGGAGAGTGGGGTCTACATCCAGAAGTCTTCAACATGTTAATAGACCGTTGGGAAAGACAAATTGTAGACATGATGGCGTCTCGCCTCAACAAGAAACTGGACAAATATTGCGCCAGGTCAAGAGATCCACAGGCAATAGCTGTGGACGCACTGGTAACTCCTTGGGTGTACCAGTCAGTGTATGTGTTTCCTCCTCTGCCGCTCATACCAAAGGTATTGAAGATCATACGGCAAAGAAGAGTAAGAACAATACTAGTGGTTCCGGATTGGCCGAGAAGGACTTGGTATCCGGAACTTCAAGAGATGCTCACGGACGAACCGTGGCCTCTACCTCTGAGAAGGGACCTGCTACAGCAGGGTCCCTGTCTTTTTCAAGACTTACCGCGGCTGCGTTTGACGGCATGGCGGTTGAACGCCAGATCCTAAAAGGGAAAGGCATTCCAGAAGAAGTCATTCCTACCTTGATTAAGGCACGGAAGGAAGTCACCGTGAAACATTATCACCGCATTTGGCGAAAATATGTAGCGTGGTGCGAGGATCGGAGGGTTCCGACGGAGGAATTCCAACTGGGTCGTTTCCTACATTTCCTGCAATCAGGATTATCTATGGGTCTCAAATTGGGATCCATTAAGGTTCAAATTTCGGCCCTGTCAATATTCTTCCAAAAAGAATTGGCCTCTGTCCCTGAGGTCCAGACTTTTGTCAAGGGAGTACTGCATATACAGCCTCCTGTGGTGCTTCCGGTGGCACCGTGGGATCTAAATGTAGTTTTAGATTTCCTCAAATCCCATTGGTTTGAACCATTGAAAAAGGTGGATTTGAAATATCTCACATTGAAAGTGACTATGTTACTAGCCCTGGCCTCTGCCAGGAGAGTATCTGAATTGGCGGCTTTATCTTATAAAAGTCCTTATCTAATCTTCCATTCGGATAGGGCAGAACTGCGGACTCGTCCGCATTTTCTCCCTAAAGTGGTATCAGCATTTCATCTGAACCAACCTATTGTGGTGCCTGCGGCCACTAGCGACTTGGAGGACTCCAAGTTGTTGGACGTTGTCAGAGCCTTAAAAATATACATTGCAAGGACGGCTGGAGTCAGAAAATCTGACTCGCTGTTTATATTGTATGCACCCAACAAGTTGGGCGCACCTGCTTCTAAGCAGTCGATTGCTCGTTGGATTTGTAACACAATTCAACTTGCACATTCTGTGGCAGGCCTGCCACAGCCTAAAACTGTAAAAGCCCACTCCACAAGGAAGGTGGGCTCATCTTGGGCGGCTGCCCGAGGGGTCTCGGCATTACAACTCTGCCGAGCAGCTACGTGGTCGGGGGAGAACACGTTTGTAAAATTTTACAAATTTGATACCCTGGCAAAGGAGGACCTGGAGTTCTCTCATTCGGTGCTGCAGAGTCATCCGCACTCTCCCGCCCGTTTGGGAGCTTTGGTATAATCCCCATGGTCCTTTCAGGAACCCCAGCATCCACTTAGGACGATAGAGAAAATAAGAATTTACTTACCGATAATTCTATTTCTCGGAGTCCGTAGTGGATGCTGGGCGCCCATCCCAAGTGCGGATTATCTGCAATACTTGTACATAGTTATTGTTAACTAATTCGGGTTATTGTTAAGGAGCCATCTTAAGAGGCCCTTTCTGTTGTCATACTGTTAACTGGGTATAGATCACAAGTTGTACGGTGTGATTGGTGTGGCTGGTATGAGTCTTACCCGGGATTCAAAATGCCTCCCTTATTGTGTATGCTCGTCCGGGCACAGTACCTAACTGGAGTCTGGAGGAGGGTCATAGGGGGAGGAGCCAGTGCACACCACCTGACCTAGTAAAGCTTTACTTTTTTGTGCCCTGTCTCCTGCGGAGCCGCTATTCCCCATGGTCCTTTCAGGAACCCCAGCATCCACTACGGACTCCGAGAAATAGAATTATCGGTAAGTAAATTCTTATTTTTTCATCTCTCCTCATCACCACATTATGTGATCCAAATTATTTCATGCCAGTATTTGTAATTCTAATTAATGTGTTCATCTGTGATTCCAATAATATTCTGCCATTCTTTTGTAATTCCAAATAATTATCTTTTGCATATTGAATGCTCCTTTGTGGTGTGAAATGTAGCTAATTGTCTTCTCTTTGTTTATCTTTTACACCCAAAATTCTTCTTTTTTTGTGATTATCCAAATATATTATTTTTTTTTAAATCAAGTGTATTTTATTGAATTTTCCAAGTAAATACACAAATAAAAGAACAAAACACAAAATCACAATAACATTAGCACATACAACATATGCATTTCCAGTAAAAAATTACAACAGCAGGTCCAGCAGAATCAGCAGTAGAAGCCGGCAGAAGGCACTGAGCAATAGGATTCAGGGAAATGTCCAGAGCACCAGCCACCCCAAGGGATAAAAGGGGGGAGTTCAGGAGAGCGCCGTTCAATCAGAAAAGTAGAGCCCGATCACAGGTATATTAAACCGGGTAGTATCCCATCACAGGTGTCAAGCAATAAAAACAATGCCAGGATTCACCCAGGTGCAAGTGGGTAATGTCCACAGATGCCTCACTCAGCCACAGGAGCCCATCAGAGAGAGTTCCCTGTGGCGCTTGTATCAGGAGAGAGCACAGGAAGTAGCCAGCCCCAGAGTTATGCACAGGGACAGGCAGTCACAGTACCAAGTAGTGACCCCGCAGCCCAGCAGCTGCTTATGGGGTGACAAGGTCCGGAGCCAGCCTCCCTAAACTGGGGGAGAGCCTCCTGCAGCTATCCCATCAGCAGCGGTGATCAGGAGAGACAGCCAGAGGGGGGCGCTGGAGCGCGCAGCCGATCACACAGGAGACGGCCGCCAGCTCCGGGATCTGGCAGCAGCGCTGACCACAGCGGGACCCAGTGTCAGCCTCCTATAAACCCAGAGAGGTGAGCAGGAGGGAGAACAGCCGCACAGAGGCGGCAGCGGGAGCGGAGGCGGGAGGGGTCAGCAGGGGAGAACTGAGAGGCCACCGGAGGTCACAGCTCGAGGAGTCAAAATGGCGATGGGTATCCACAGGCCATCCAGGGGTCCCAAAACTGGGATGAATCACCGAGGGAGGGGGCAGCTCAGAGACCCCGCAGTGAGTCCAAGGAGTGCAGCAGAGCTTTAGGCACAGGTTCAGGCACTAAGAGATGGGTCACACTGGCCAGCAGGATATCAGGTAGGATCAATAAGGCTGAGGAAGTGCAGACCTACGTCCTACTCCATGCCTAGTTAGGCCACGCCCCTGATTATCCAAATTTTATGCTAATTATTCATCATCTTCAATCCAGAGTTCATTGCAGCTCAATAAAAGATATCCTGATAGAGTTGCTCACTCACTCCTGTTTTGTATCAATCTATCTTATCTGAACACAGTACTGCAGGACAAGGTATGGGGAGCAACATTTTAGCGGAATGGTCCGTCACATAGACACTCAACACCTGTGATACCTCTCTCAACCACTTAGACATACCCACCAACCCCGGAGTGTTACAAAAGCAAGTAACCGTGCACCTGGGAAAAACTATGTTGCACTGCAGGTGTGGCAGATGTAAGGTGCAAAGTGCATTAGATTTCAGTGTACACACTGAAATCTAGGGTCAAAATAAGGCTGTTTAACATTTGTGGGCTACATACAAAAACAGCCAGTATTTACCCTGCACAGATACAATATAAATGCATTTCCTCCCCTTGCACTGCAACATGGCTTGTTCCAGACACAGTTACTTGCATTTTTGCTTTACTTTCAAATCAGAATCAGGCCCTATGTCAGAATAAACACCTCATTATCGTGTATCAGAACGCAGCATGTTGCTGAAGACGCCTCTGTTCTGTCCCAGCCTCACAGGTGACCATGCTTGTCTGCTACACAGTTTCTCAGAGTTAAATTGGCAATTATGAGCTGCCACCTTGAATGACCTCAATGTTGTGTATTCATCGTATTCTTTCTTATATGAATGTGGCACATGGGATAAAACCAAGAAATTCTAAATATATCGCCGATGTTAGCATGAATATTGTACAGTTTGTGGGAAGATCACAACTGCCAGGGGAAGAGACAAACATTCAAAACCACAAAGTCACACCAGTGAGAACTGTCATTTAAGGAAAACACATACCAACACTTCAATAGAAGATAGAACAGGTCACTCAGTCACCTAACACCTTTCTCACTGAGGGCTGATATTCAGGGCCGTTTCTAGCCAATTTGGCTCCCAGTGCGAGATTTAAAAATGCACCCCCCCATTCACATAAGAAAAAATGCGCCCCTCCCCCATAGATATAAAGAGGAAAAGCATGCGCGCGTCGGAGGCGCGCACGCTCCCGACAAGGGGGCATGGCCTCGTTAAAATGGGCGTGGTCTCATCTGATCTCATCATCATGGCCACCACAGGATAAAAAAAGAAAAAATGTCCTCATTTTACACATTACAGCAGGCACGCGACCCCATTTTACACAGTACGCTGGCAAGTGTCCTCATTTTACACATTGCGGCAGGCACGTGGCCCCATTTTACACATTGCGGCAGGAAAGTGTCCCCATTTTACACATTGCGGCAGGAAAAAGTGTCCCCATTTTACACATTGCGGCAGGAAAAAGTGTCCCCATTTTACACATTGCGGCAGGAAAAAGTGTCCCCATTTTACACAGTACGGCAGGCACGTGGCCCCATTTTACACAGTACGGCAGGCACGTGGCCCCATTTTACACATTGCGGCAGGCACGTGGCCCCATTTTACACATTGCGGCAGGAAAAAGTGTCCCCATTTTACACATTGCGGCAGGCACGTGCCCCCATTTTACACATTGCGGCAGGAAAAAGTGTCCCCATTTTACACAGTACGGCAGGCACGTGGCCCCATTTTACACATTGCGGCAGGCACGTGGCCCCATTTTACACATTGCGGCAGGAAAAAGTGTCCCCATTTTACACATTGCGGCAGGCAAGTGTCCCCATTTTACACATTGCGGCAGGAAAAAGTGTCCCCATTTTACACATTGCGGCAGGCACGTGGCCCCATTTTACACATTGCGGCAGGAAAGTGTCCCCATTTTACACATTGCGGCAGGAAAAAGTGTCCCCATTTTACACATTGCGGCAGGCACGTGCCCCCATTTTACACATTGCGGCAGGAAAAAGTGTCCCCATTTTACACATTGCGGCAGGCAAGTGTCCCCATTTTACACATTGCGGCAGGAAAGTGTCCCCATTTTACACATTGCGGCAGGAAAGTGTCCCCATTTTACACATTGCGGCAGGAAAAAGTGTCCCCATTTTACACATTGCGGCAGGCACGTGCCCCCATTTTACACATTGCGGCAGGAAAAAGTGTCCCCATTTTACACATTGCGGCAGGCACAGGTCCCCATTTTACACATTGCGGCAGGAAAAAGTGTCCCCATTTTACACATTGCGGCAGGAAAGTGTCCCCATTTTACACATTGCGGCAGGAAAGTGTCCCCATTTTACACATTGCGGCAGGAAAGTGTCCCCATTTTACACATTGCGGCAGGAAAGTGTCCCCATTTTACACATTGCGGCAGGAAAGTGTCCCCATTTTACACATTGCGGCAGGAAAAAGTGTCCCCATTTTACACATTGCGGCAGGAAAAAGTGTCCCCATTTTACACATTGCGGCAGGCACGTGTCCCCATTTTACACATTGCGGCAGGAAAGTGTCCCCATTTTACACATTGCGGCAGGAAAGTGTCCCCATTTTACACATTGCGGCAGGAAAGTGTCCCCATTTTACACATTGCGGCAGGAAAGTGTCCCCATTTTACACATTGCGGCAGGAAAAAGTGTCCCCATTTTACACATTGCGGCAGGAAAGTGTCCCCATTTTACACATTGCGGCAGGCACGTGGCCCCATTTTACACATTGCGGCAGGAAAGTGTCCCCATTTTACACATTGCGGCAGGAAAGTGTCCCCATTTTACACATTGCGGCAGGAAAGTGTCCCCATTTTACACATTGCGGCAGGAAAGTGTCCCCATTTTACACATTGCGGCAGGAAAGTGTCCCCATTTTACACATTGCGGCAGGAAAGTGTCCCCATTTTACACATTGCGGCAGGAAAGTGTCCCCATTTTACACATTGCGGCAGGAAAAAGTGTCCCCATTTTACACATTGCGGCAGGCACGTGGCCCCATTTTACACATTGCGGCAGGAAAGTGTCCCCATTTTACACATTGCGGCAGGCACGTGGCCCCATTTTACACATTGCGGCAGGAAAGTGTCCCCATTTTACACATTGCGGCAGGAAAGTGTCCCCATTTTACACATTGCGGCAGGAAAGTGTCCCCATTTTACACATTGCGGCAGGAAAGTGTCCCCATTTTACACATTGCGGCAGGAAAGTGTCCCCATTTTACACATTGCGGCAGGAAAGTGTCCCCATTTTACACATTGCGGCAGGAAAGTGTCCCCATTTTACACATTGCGGCAGGAAAAAGTGTCCCCATTTTACACATTGCGGCAGGCACGTGGCCCCATTTTACACATTGCGGCAGGAAAGTGTCCCCATTTTACACATTGCGGCAGGCACGTGGCCCCATTTTACACATTGCGGCAGGCACGTGGCCCCATTTTACACATTGCGGCAGGCACGTGGCCCCATTTTACACATTGCGGCAGGCACGTGGCCCCATTTTACACATTGCGGCAGGAAAAAGTGACCCCATTTTACACATTGCGGCAGGCAAGTGTCCCCATTTTACACATTGCGGCAGGAAAAAGTGTTCCCATTTTACACATTGCGGCAGGCACGTGCCCCCATTTTACACAGTACGGCAGGCAAGTGTCCCCATTTTACACATTGCGGCAGGAAAGTGTCCCCATTTTACACAGTACGGCAGGAAAGTGTCCCCATTTTACACAGTACGGCAGGCAAGTGTCCCCATTTTACACATTGCGGCAGGAAAGTGTCCCCATTTTACACAGTACGGCAGGAAAGTGCCCCCATTTTACACATTGCGGCAGGAAAGTGTCCCCATTTTACACAGTACGGCAGGAAAGTGCCCCCATTTTACACATTGCGGCAGGCACGTGCAGGGCCGGTTCAAGACTTTGTGGCGCCCAGGGCGTGTCTTCTTCATAGGGAAGGGGCTTGGCCACAGTTATCTCCTTGTAGCTGTGCCCCCACCCTTTACAAAAATTACAGGCTCCCTTGCGCACCCCCCTTTAAAAAAAATAATATATATATATATTAGTTTCTCTTTTTTTTTAAAGGGTGGTGCGCAAGGGAGCCTGTAATGTCACCTTATTTTATTTTAAAAGGGTGGGGGATTGGTTGATGTATGCAGCCATTGCTGCTTTTTGGATTTTTTTTTTATTCGTGTGGTGTTTGGGTGGGGTAGTGCGTTCCAAACACATTACCCCACCCAGGAATGATGAAAAAAATAAGAAAAAACCCTAAAAGCAGCAATGGCTGCATATATCAAACAATCCCCCACCCCTTTAAAATAAAACAAGGTGACATTACAGTTACAGGTGGGGGAGGGGGAGATGACATTGAAATGGCAGGCTCCCAACCATGACATGCACTACACCAAACCCACCCTGGAAAATAAAGACATTGCCACCATTTAAAAATAAGTTACTTTATGGGATTCCATGCTGCTCTGGGGGGCGCCTCACAATCACACTGCTGGCTTGCTGTGTTCTTTTTTCAGGGTGGATTTGTGTCATTACGGGGGGAGGGGCAACCCCCAGAGCAGCATGGAATCACATAAAGTAACTCATCTTTAAATGGAGTCTATAGATAGGGGCCTGCAATTTATTCCCCCCCCCCCTCCCCAGAAAGACACAAACCCAGCCATCCTGAACAAAAACGAGCAAGCCAGCAGTGTGATTGTGAGGCGCCCCCCAGAGCAGCATGGAATCCCATAACGTAACTTATTTTTAAATGGAGGAGCCTGCAATTTATTTCCTCTCTGTCCCCCTCGCCCCCCACCCCCCCAAAGACACAAATCCAGCCTGAAAAAAAAGACTGCTGGCTGCAGAATAAGCGCGGTCAGTGGATCAGTCAGTGCTACACTACCTTTGAAATGCGGCTTCCAGCTACTCCTCCGCTGCCGCTCCACCATCAGCAGCCAAATTACCTCAGCCCTGGCGCAGGCCTGAGTGACGGACTTGTCACTTTTAAAATGGCGCCCACCCGCTCCTCCGCGGCGTCTACCATTATATAGGTAAACCCCCGGCGTTTGACGTCATGACGTCTGGACGCAATCGCGTCAAAATGCATAACTCCGCCCAGCGAGCGGAGTAAAACGGAGGGGAGGGGGGAAGCAGAACACTGAAGGCAGCAGCTGCAAGCATGAGCCGCGGTGGGCGCCCTGTGCAAATGCATGGCTCGCACGCCTGTAGAAACGGCCCTGCTGAGTTGGCCGGACCGCGCCCACGAAACGGCGGCCAAACGCCACCGTTCTGCCCCCTCCCGCCTCTGCCTGTCAATCAGGCAGAGGCGATCGCAGCCCTGCTAAGGCCTTCGGCCGTCTGGCATGCACCGGCGCACTACGGCGCAGGCGGGACCCATTTGCTCGGCTGCGATAAAAAGCAGGGAGCGAACGGGTCAGAATGACCCCCAAGGATCTGTGTCAGGACTCTACTGGATGACACAGGTCACACCTAGTGCAATTGGCCAATGAAAGCACAAACTGTTATACTGTGGTCATTCGCTACCAGCACTGTCTTCCAGATCCAATTAACATGCGGCCGCTATAAGCTGCATATTCAAGAAGCAATGTGGATGGGCAAGATTGGCCAGCTCATGAACGCCATCTGCCTGTGTGTGTGATCACTGGGTCAATTGCACCAATTAAATTATTCTGTAACCAAGCACCAGAGTTTCCCAAACTCCTCCATTAAAGTTCAGGTTTTAAAGGATATCCAGGCTTAGAACCATAGTCAATTTGATTTAACCATCTGGACTCAAGCATGGCTATCCTTAAAACCTGGACTGTAATCAAACTCTGCCTTACACTATTATGATAAAAGTAAACATAGATCATACATGCCGACATTCTGGCTGCTCTCTGCGGGAGAGAGCAGCCAGGTCGGCTCAGCAGGGGGGCAGGGGAGGGCTGTGACGTGGGGAGGAGGTGGACCGGAGGCGGGACGGGGGTGGGGCAGGGGTGGGACGTTGTTACAGTGGCACATCCTTTAAGCCACGCCCCCTTCCCCGCTCTGTAATGCCGCGATCCCCGGCATTACACTGCAGGGGGCGTGGCTATGATGACGCGATTCAGCAAGAATCGCATCATCAACTGCCCGGACCGCCCACTTTACACACTAAGTGGGCGGACGGGCAGGGGGACCCCTGATTCCGGGAGACTTGCCTGCTCTTCCGGGGGGGCGGGAGGGTCACCCGATTTTCGGGAGCCCCCCGGCCATTCCGGGAGAGTAGGCAAGTATGACATAGATTCCATGGTTTACCTAAATTTGCCCAGGTATAGGAGCTGAGTCCGCTGCTACCTGAGTTCTAAGGTTAGAAGTCATTGATATAAGCAAAGAACAGTAAGGCAATTTCACGCATTAAGCTGATTCTTTCAACAAAACCTACCAGGAGCCGTCTGACAACACGTAAAGTCTACGCACGTCATGCATCTCGTCTTGGAAAAGATCTCACATGCATCTTAAGCAGGATAAAAATGCCAAGGACACGCATGTCATCGAGGCAGAAGGACTGGAGATGGCTCTGACAGCCTGCAAATTCTGGGGACCCATGATATCCACTTCCCTTTACAATTAAGTACACAGTAAACACTGTCAAATACCTTTTAAAAGCTGTGAAATAATTTGCTGTCTGCAATAATGTGGTTTAAGCGTCTCATGGAGCAGGGGACGTATTTTCTACAGCCAGAGAGAGAGAGGAGACTTTCTCAGTCATACAAATTGGTCTGAGTGCTACTAATCTAGGTTAGAGTTTATCTGGAGGGGCCTGTTCTCTGTGCAACAATCTTTTTATTCAGGGAACACATCCTGACATGACAGATATCTTCCTCCACCTCCTCCCTCTTCATCCAAAGCCAAGGAGGCATCACAGTAGGAGGAAAAAGCACTTTATTTTTGGTGCCGATAAGACTAATCTTCTTAACCCTTTGCAGCTCCTCTGGTGTCTCGGCAGAAGAGGGAGAACCGGAGACACCAAGCGTCGGGATAACGGCCGGTAGAGGAGGTGGTGGTGAACGCTGACATCTAATAATAAACACTACAGTTGGTGTGTATATATATATATATATATATATATAATCTTTAAATGGTGTGCTAACTCATACCGGTCCGGGTCGGTGTCGCTCAGCTGTGTGGGTGACCATTTGTTTAGGTACTGCATATTATAAGCAACCTATAATCAGATTTATAATCATAGAAATCTAAGAACAAAATGTATCCTATAGTTGTGCTGTATCTAACTCCATTCAGCTGCTTAGGAGTATATTTTTTACAGAAGTGGAGATGTTGCCCCTAGCAACCAATAAGATACTAGCAGTTATCTTCTAGAAGACTGTAAGATGCAGCAATGTTCAGACGCAAAGGTGAAGTCATTTGTAGATGAAAAAAAACCTTTAACTGGGCAAATATGTTATTTTATTTTCCTTTTTTTTTTATAAGTGTGTCATATATACTGTATGTGGCATCTATGGTGCCGTACAAGCCGCCCATCGCAGATACTTGTAAGTGGGCAGGAAATATCCGACAAACGACTCTAGCCTCTCACCCCCCCCCCCCAATAAATGGCGGCGACACGCTTCTGTTTTCACAAATGAAGGCCAATGCCGCCCCCTCGTCACCCCCATATGGCATCAGACTGTCACTCACTGACTGTCTGATGCCGCTCTGCGACCTGTCTCTTAGGACCGGTTTGCGCACGCACAGAATGGGTCCTGCGCATGCATAAAGAACCAAACATCGGTAATTTGCGGTATGGGGTGCAGGAACGACCACATCTGAATGAGGGCAAATGGCCTTATTGATTGGACGCTGATAGCGTGGGTGCTGCATTCTTGCACGCAGCAGCAATGCGAACATATACTAATGCAGCAAGAGGCACCTGGTGTAATAGGCGCCTACTGCATGCATGTCTGTGGATGCAACATAGGATCACTCCGCGGGACCATTGTCCAGCTGAGTAACCTTCAGGTCTCACAGACCGGCCGACGCAGCTCCATAAACGAGGCCAGGAAATCTACATAGTCAGATGCAAACCATGGCCTCCCCAAAACCTGGAGCGACACTCCACCCCCCTTTAACTGTAAACGCTCCCCCGCACCACTTCCTCCCTGACACAAATGGCTGCAGCCTGTCTGGACACTGTGATTGTAGGACGGGTCCTACGCATGCAGATCACCCACCATCGGCTTTACGTACTAATCTAAATTAGGTCCTGTGTAATCAATACAACTCATACAAATATTTATGTATTTGACACATTTAAAGTGAGCTAGCTGCATGGCATACAGTCTATGTACCAGATTTAGCCAATGCCCACAGGCATTCTGCCACCATTTTGGAAGAGACAACACAACGTCATCAAAAGGGGCAATCGCAAACCATTATAACTGACACTTGTGGTGTAATTGGCGACACCTCCCCCTTCTCCCCCAGAATCCGCCGGGCATGTTTAGCAGTGAAGCTGGGTAATTGCAGCGAGAGCCGTGTGACAGACGCTTCCTCAGCTCCTGTAGTGTTGGATCACAGTGTCCTGCTGTGCTCTCCTCTCACACACAAGGTGTATGAAGCCACAGATTAAACTGTTAGATGAGATGATCAAATGGGAGAAGAAGATGATGGAGCCGTAGCTCATGGCGACTGCAACCGGCACTTCATGTTATGGAAGAGGGAAACAAACACAGATTAGATTATGTGCTACATACCCTATAACACAAAGACACAAACTGTCTCGCAGAACGTGTATCTGTGATGGAGCACAGAGCAGGAGAGTGGGGAGGAAAGACGCACATTGTGTCGGGAGAATCTGTGCACAGGGGAATGGAAAGACGGCTGAATGCGGACTGTCGTCACCCACTAAGCTGGGTCCGGTCACAGAGAGTCTCACCTGAGCTTAGAGGAAAGGTGTGTGTTGGGTTGACAGTGCTTAAGGTCGTCAGGTTGAAAGAGTCAACGTGAAAATGGTTGACGCACAAACGGTTGACACGCTTCGGGCATGGTGGCTCGATCTGCTTCACTCGTCACAGGTTACTGTACCCAATCAGTGGCGTATATGTAATGGGTGCACCCGTTTTTTGAGTCCCCTGCCGTCGGCAGCAGTGCGTGCACAGCGACATTTCCCCGGAGACCTGCGCATGCGCACCAGACTCTGGGACAGCGCTAGGGTCTCTTAGTGACCCCAGTACCCAGAGTCTCTGTGCTGCCGGCTAGAGAGAAAGGGGCCCGTGTCTTTTCCTCATACACCCCTGTTCCCAATAGATGTTCAGGGTAGGGTATGGAATAACGCCAGTCATTAAACCGACGCTGGGGTCCCGGGGTTTAGAATGTCAGCGGGGCCGCTGCACCCGCCACAGGTTCTATTCCCACTCTATGGGCATCGTGGACACCCACGAGTGGGAATAGTCCCTGTTAGTCGGCATGCTGACGAGGGGTCAGGGTGCAGGCGTCGGTATTGTGACCGCCGGTCACATAACTACATCCCGATGTTCACATGGATAGTAAATAAAGCAGATCCGAAATTTGGGACAAAAAAACATGGGCCAACCATTTTCACATCAACGTTTTGAACCTGTTGACGACATGGTGCTTACCTATACAATGTCGATCTATCATCTGGATATTGCGTTCTTGGGAGCAGGTTCCCTGGCCTCGGTAGTGAGAATTACGCGGCCATCCTGTGTAATCTGAGGGTCACACAGATGGTCCGATGTACCTTCTACGGTGGGCATCTTCTAGACTGCCCACCGCACCACGATGATGTGATTCGCGTCATCGGACTCCACCGAACGCTGCGTGACGGCCTGTTATGATGTCCTGCCCGCCACAATCTTCACGGGGGAGGCCTGCCCTTGCCGGCTGTGGGAACGTATTCACCCTCTTTGGCATTATCACATTTTATTTTCTATACACATTAAAAATGGATTTGTTTGAGAATTCATACCACTGATGAACGCACAATACTCTGCATGCCAATTATGAAATGAAACCTCTAAGGGGGAGATTTATCAAAACCTTCTAAAGACGACAGGTGAAGGTGTTGCCCACAGCAATCAGTTTCTAACTATCATTTATCAAGTACATTCTATAAAGTGTTAGCTAGAATATGATTGGTTGCTACAGGCAACAAGTCATCTTGTGCTTTTTAAAAGGTCTGATAAAACTCCCCCTAGCGAGTTTTAATTAAAATGTGTGTGAGACCCTGAAACCATGTGGGAGGCAGATGTGACGGTCGGATGAAGATGAAAGTTTGGTCTTAGCGCTCGGTGTTACGCTATGGGCCCGATTCCTGTTTGCACACAAGGCCTAATTCAGACCTGTTCGCTCGCTAGGGTTTTTTTTTTTACAGTCCTGCGTTCGTATAGTCGCCGCCCATAGAGGAGTGTATTTTCGCTTGGCAAGTGTGCGAACGCATGTGTAGCAAAGCGGTACAAACAGATCTTGTGCAGGCTCTGAGTAGCCCAGCACTTACTCAGCCGCTGCGATCACATCAGCCTGTCCAGGACCAGAAATGACGTCAGGAACCCTCACTGCAAATGCTTGGACACGCCTGCGTTTTTCCAGAAACTCCCAGAAAACGGTCAGTTGACACCCACAAACGCCTTCTTCCTCTCAATCTCCTAGCGAACACCCGTGCGAACGGATCCTTCGCACAAACCCATAGCTGAGCGGCGATCAGCTTTCTACCCGTGTAACGCGCCTGCGAATTGCGGTGCATAAGCATGTGGGGAGGGACCGTTTTGGGGAGGTAACGGGAGTAAACCCGCACTCTCTGAATTGGGAATAATGCAAGAAACTGCAGGTAACTGCGCACCTGGGTAAAACCATGCTGCACTGCAGGTGGGGCAGAGAGCATTAGATGTGAGAGGGGAGTGTCCTAACGCAAATCTAAATTGCAGTGTACAAATAAAGCGGCTCAGCATGTGTGGGCTACATGTAGAAGCAGCCAGTATTTACCCTGCATGCAAAAATAATAACTATATTTGCACCCCTTTCATTGCAACATGGTTTGTCTAGGTGCAAATTTTCTTCCTCTGTTTTTGCGTCACTCACACCTCACATTCAGGACCAATGACCCAAAACCTACAGCAAACTCACGCTGGAATCCGGAACAAACCAATTGACCTGGCATCAAAGTCCAGCACACAATCCCATTGAAAGTCTATGGAATAAATTGGAAATTACTTTTTAGTAACAGTTTTATTCCAACCAGACTGCGCACAAGCAATGCTGCACTCGCTGCACCGCCCAGAGGTGTAAAGCGGGAGGAGGCCTGAAGAGACATTAGTGGGACCACAGATCACAATGACGGGTATCTGGTCTTTAGGTCAACATGATCAGTAGGTCGGCATGGCAAAGGTCGACGCACGAGAAGGTCGACATGAGTTTTCTAAAAAAAAATTACTTTTTCTTACGATCCACGTGGACTACAATTGGGAATAGCAACCTGTGGCGAGTGCAGCGGTAGCAGAGCGAGGCACCTTGCCGCGAGCCATGCGAAGGGACACGGTGCATTAATTGGGGTTCCCGGTCACTTTACGAAGAAAACGACATAAAGCCCCCCCCCCAAAAAAAAAACTCATGTCAACCTTTTTCCATGTCAACCTCATGACCATGACGATCTACTTCAGGTGTCGACATACTCACTGTCGACCAATAGTGGTCGACCTAATGACTGTCAACCTAGTTAAAGTCGACCCAATGAACCACACCCCAATATCGAACCCACAGACCCATTCACAGAACATAAGGGACAATGCGCATCTGCTTCATGGCAAAGGGGGAGATGTATCAAGCCTTGGAGAGAGATAAAGTCTGCGCTAGATAAATGACAGTTAGGTTCTCTCTCTCTAAGACTTGATACATCTCCCCTTTGTTTTGAAAGATGCACATTTCTAGAAAATCTCCGGTACTCCAAACTGTAGCCCTGGTGGCCCTTCACGCCACCAAGCAAATCAGTTCTGTGGAATCAGTGTAAAGTAAGGGATCGCTAGATGGTAAACAAGTTCTCGCTGCAGGAAGGCCTGAATTCTCCCCATGGCAAAGGAAGTACACCATTAACTTGCAAGTGCTTTCTTCCTGTTTGTGACTGACGTGCATACTGTATGTCCTCGAGAAGCAAAGTGCACGTTACCTTCAATTTGCTGTAGGGCTGGGGAATTGTTCCGCATAGAACTTTTACAAAAGCTTTTACCAAAGTCACCGCCAGTGAGACCACTTCTTCCCCCGCTCGCTGCGCTGTAAGAGCAGGGTCGGTCCTCACTGATATGTATATATAGCAGGTTGTTAAAGCTTTTTGCATGAACATTTTTTTTTTTCTTCCTCCTGACAGACGTCAATGGCCTGGATCTCTGCAGAGATTCACTTCAGGTCCCCAAGTAGGGTCTCTGTAACTCGCCTCAAAGCCTGATAGAGGACAAAGAATTCCAGGTTCCTGACTGCAGGAAAATGATAACATTTACTACAAACTGCGGATTAACTCACAAGCTCAGGAACCAAAATGGTTAGAAGAAGTTTCACCAATGGAGGAAAAATAAGATTTTACTCACCGGTAAATCTATTTCTCATAGTCCGTAGTGGATGCTGGGGACTCCGTAAGGACCATGGGGAATAGCGGGCTCCGCAGGAGACTGGGCACTCTAAAGAAAGATTTAGTACTATCTGGTGTGCACTGGCTCCTCCCTCTATGCCCCTCCTCCAGACCTCAGTTAAGGAAACTGTGCCCGGAAGAGCAGACATTATAAGGAAAGGATTTTGGAATCCCGGGTAAGACTCATACCAGCCACACCAATCACACCGTATAACTTGTGATACACTTATCCAGTCAACAGTATGAACAACAACAGGGCATCAACAATGGATGCCAACATAACATAACCCATTATTAAGCAATAACTATGTACACGTATTGCAGAAAGTCCGCACTAGGGACGGGCGCCCAGCATCCACTACGGACTATGAGAAATAGATTTACCGGTGAGTAAAATCTTATTTTCTCTAACGTCCTAGTGGATGCTGGGGACTCCGTAAGGACCATGGGGATTATACCAAAGCTCCCAAACGGGCGGGAGAGTGCGGATGACTCTGCAGCACCGAATGGGCAAACTCAAGGTCCTCCTCAGCCAGGGTATCAAACTTGTAGAATTTTGCAAAGGTGTTTGAACCCGACCAAGTAGCAGCTCGGCAAAGCTGTAAAGCCGAGACCCCTCGGGCAGCCGCCCAAGAAGAGCCCACCTTCCTTGTGAAATGGGCTTTCACTGATTTTGGATGCGGCAATCCAGCCGCAGAATGAGCCTGCTGAATCGTGTTACAGATCCAGCGGGCAACGGTTTGCTTTGAAGCAGGAGCCCCCAACTTGTTGGGGGCATATAGGATAAACAGCGAGTCAGTTTTCCTGACTCCAGCCGTTCTGGTTACATAAATCTTCAAAGCCCTGACTACATCTAGTAACCTGGAATCCTCCAAGTCACAAGTAGCCGCAGGCACTACAATAGGTTGGTTCAAATGAAAAGATGACACCACCTTTGGCAGAAATTGGGGACGAGTCCGCAATTCTGCCCTGTCCATATGAAAAACCAGATAAGGGCTTTTGCATGACAAAGCCGCCAATTCTGACACACGCCTAGCCGAATCTAAGGCCAATAGCATGACCACCTTCCACGTGAGATACTTTTGCTCCACGGTCTTAAGTGGTTCAAACCAGTGGGATTTAAGGAAACCCAACACCACGTTGAGATCCCAAGGTGCCACTGGTGGCACAAAAGGGGGCTGAATATGCAGCACTCCCTTAACAAACGTCTGAACTTCAGGAAGAGACGCCAGTTCCTTTTGAAAGAAAATGGATAGGGCCGAAATCTGGACCTTTATGGATCCCAACTTCAAGCCCATAGTCACGCCAGACTGTAGAAAGTGCAGAAATCTGCCCAGTTGGAATTCCTCTGTAGGGGCCTTCCTGGCCTCACACCAAGCAACATATTTTCGCCATATGCGGTGATAATGCTTTGCTGTCACGTCCTTCCTAGCCTTTATCAGCGTAGGAATAACTTCCTCCGGAATGCCTTTTACCGCTAGGATCCGGCGTTCAACCGCCATGCCGTCAAACGCAGCCGCGGTAAGTCTTGGAACAGGCAGGGCCCCTGTTGCAACAGGTCCAGTCTGAGAGGCAGAGGCCATGGGTCCTCTGTGAGCATTTCTTGCAGTTCCAGGTACCAAGGCCTTCGTGGCCAATCTGGAACAATGAGTATTGTTCTCACTCCTTTTCTTCTTACGATTCTCAGCACCTTGGGTATGAGAGGAAGAGGAGGAAACACATAGACCGATTGGAACACCCACGGTGTTACCAGGGCGTCCACAGCTATCGCCTGAGGGTCTCTTGACCTGGCGCAATACCGTTGTAGCTTTTTGTTGAGACGGGACGCCATCATGTCTACCTGTGGCAGTTCCCATCGATTTGCAATCTGAATGAAGACTTCGTGATGAAGTCCCCACTCTCCCGGGTGAAGGTCGTGCCTGCTGAGGAAGTCTGCTTCCCAGTTGTCCACCCCCGGAATGAACACTGCTGACAGTGCTTGTACGTGATTCTCCGCCCACCGAAGAATCATGGTGACTTCCGCCATCGCGACTCTGCTTCTTGTGCCGCCCTGGCGGTTTACATGAGCCACCGCGGTGATGTTGTCTGACTGAAAAAGCACCGGTTGATTGCGAAGCAGGGGCTCCGCTTGACTCAGGGCGTTGAATATGGCCCTTAGTTCCAGGATATTTATGTGCAGACAAGCCTCCTGACTTGACCACAACCCTTGGAAGTTTCTTCCTTGAGTGACTGCCCCCCACCTTTGGAGGCTCGCATCCGTGGTCACCAGGACCCAGTCCTGTATGCCGAACCTGCGGCCCTCGAGAAGGTGAGCACTCTGTAGCCACCACAGAAGAGACACCCTGGCCCTGGGGGACAGGGTGATCAGCCGATGCATCTGAAGATGCGATCCGGACCATTTGTCCAACAGATCCCATTGAAAGATCCTCGCATGGAACCTGCCGAAGGAAATGGCCTCGTATGATGCCACCATCTTTCCCAGGACTCGCGTGCAGTGATGCACCGACACCTGTTTCGGCTTTAAGAGGTCTCTGACTAGAGTCACAAAGCTCTTGAGCCTTCTCCATCGGGAGAAACACCTTCTTCTGGTCTGTGTCCAGAATCATGCCCAGAAAGGGCAGACGCGTCGTAGGAATCAGCTGCGACTTTGGGATATTCAGAATCCAGCCATGCTGTTGCAACACTTCCTGAGAGTGCGCTACGCTGATCTGCAACTGCTCCCTCGACCTCGCCTTTATGAGGAGATCGTCCAAGTATGGGATAACTGTGACTCCTTGCTTTCTCAGGATCACCATAATTTCTGCCATTACCTTGGTAAATATTCTCGGTGCCGTGGAGAGCCCAAACGGCAACGTCTGGAATTGGTAATGACAGTCCTGTACCACAAATCTGAGGTACTCCTGATGAGGCGGATAAATGGGGACATGCAAGTAAGCATCCTTGATGTCCAGAGACACCATAAAATCCCCCTCTTCCAGGCTTGCAATGACCGCTCTGAGCGATTCCATTTTGAACTTGAATCTTTTCAGATAAATGTTCAGGGACTTTAAATTTAATATAGGTCTGACCGAACCGTCCGGTTTCGGAACCACAAACATTGTGGAATAGTATTCCTTTCCCTGTTGAAGAAGGGGAACCTTTACCACCACCTGCTGGAGAAATAGCTTGTGAATTGCCGCTACCACTACTTCCCTTTCTATGGGGGAAGCTGGCAGGGCCGATTTTAGGTAACATTGAGGGGGCATCACCTCGAATTCCAGCTTGTATCCCTGAGACACAATCTGTATAGCCCAGGGATCCACCCGTGAGCGAACCCACTGGTGGCTGAAATGTCGGAGACGCGCCCCCACCGCTCCTGGCTCCACCCGTGGAGCCCCAGCGTCATGCGGTGGATTTAGTGGAAGCCGGGGAGGACTTCTGTTTCTGGGAACTAGCTGTAAGGTGCAGCTTTTTTCCTCTACCCCTGCCTCTAGCAAGAAAGGAAGCACCTCTGACCTTCTTGCTTCTTTGTGCGCGAAAGGACTGCATTTGGTAATACGGTGCTTTCTTAGGTTGTGAGGGAATATATGGCAAAAAGTTTGACTTCCCAGCAGTAGCTGTGGAAACCAGGTCCGAGAGACCGTCCCCAAACAATTCCTCACCCTTGTAAGGTAACACCTCCATGTGTTTTTTGGAGTCTGCATCACCTGTCCACTGCCGAGTCCACAGGACCCTCCTGGCAGAAATTGACATTGCATTAATTCTAGAGCCCAGTAGGCAAATGTCCCTCTGGGCATCCCTCATATATAGGACAGTGTCTTTTATATGCCCCAGGGTCAGCATAATGGTATCCCTGTCCAAGGTATCCATTTCCTCAGACAGATTATCTGTCCACGCTGCTACAGCACTACACATCCACGCCGACGCAATTGCCGGCCTCAGTAGAGTCCCTGAATGTGTATAAACAGATTTTAGGATACTTTCCTGCTTTCTATCTGCAGGATCCTTTAGGGTGGCCGTATCCTGCGACGGCAGGGCCACCTTCTTAGATAAGCGTGTCAGAGCTTTATCTACCCTAGGGGAGGATTCCCAGCGCACCCTGTCCTCTGGCGGGAAAGGGTACGCCATAAGTAACCTTTTGAAATCAGGACTTTCTTATCTGGGGAATCCCACGCTCTTTCACATAACTCATTTAACTCATGTGAAGGGGGAAAAGTCACCTCTTGCTTTTTCTCCCCATACATATAAACCCTCTTGTCAGGGACAGGGTTTACCTCTGATATGTGTAAAACATCCTTCATCGCTATAATCATGTAACGTATAGCTTTGTCATTTTTGGTTGCAATTTTGCATCATCGTCGTCGACACTGGAGTCAGAATCCGTGTCGACATCTGTGTCAACCATTTTGGATAGTGGGCGCTTTTGAGACCCTGAGGGCCTCTGCGCTGTAGGATCAGGCATGGGTCGAGACCCTGACTGGCCCGAGGTATCAGCTTTATCCAACCTTTTATGTAAGGAATTTACATTATCATTTTAATTCCTTCCACATATCCATCCAATCAGGTGTCGGCACCGTCGGCGGCGACACATCAGTCAACTGCACTTGCTCTGCCTCCACATAGCCCTCTTCGTCAAACATGTCGACACACGCGTACCGACACACCACACACACAGGGGAAGCTCTAAATGAGGACAGGACCCCCACAAGGCCTTTTGGAGAGACAGAGAGAGAGTATGCCAGCACACACCCCAGCGCTATATAACCCAGGGATTACACAGTAACTTAGTGTTTACCCAGTAGCTGCTGTAATATTATTAATGCGCCTAAATTTATGTGCCCCCCCTCTCTTTTTTACCCCTCTACCGTGATTCTGCAGGGGAGAGCCTGGGGAGCTTCCTCTCAGCGGAGCTGTGGAAGGAAAATGGCGCTGGTGAGTGCTGAGGAAGAAGGCCCTGCCCCCTCAGCGGCGGGCTTCTGTCCCGCGATTTTTTTGTAAAATAAATGGCGGGGGCTCATACATATAACAGTGTCCCACTGTCTATATGCAGCTTTCGCCAGGAGGTATCAATTGCTGCCGAGGGCGCCCCCCCCTGCGCCCTGCACCCTACAGTGACCGGAGTGTGTGGGTTAGTGTGGGCGCAATGGCGCACAGCTGCAGTGCTGTGCGCTACCTCATGTGAAGACAGGAGTCTTCTGCCGCCGATTTCGATGTCTTCTCCGCTTCTGCCGGCTTCTGTCTTCTGGCTCTGCGAGGGGGACGGCGGCGCGGCTCCGGGAACGGACGACAAGGTCAGGTCTTGTGTTCGATCCCTCTGGAGCTAATGGTGTCCAGTAGCCTAAGAAGCGCAACCTAGCCGCAGTTAGTAGGTTTGCTTCTCTCCCCTCAGTCCCACGTAGCAGAGAGTCTGTTGCCAGCAGAAGCTCTCTGAAAATAAAAAAACCTAACTAAAATACTTTCTTATTAGCAAGCTCAGGAGAGCTCACTAAAAGCACCCAGCTCTGTCCGGGCACAGATTCTAACTGAGGTCTGGAGGAGGGGCATAGAGGGAGGAGCCAGTGCACACCAGATAGTACTAAATCTTTCTTTAGAGTGCCCAGTCTCCTGCGGAGCCCGCTATTCCCCATGGTCCTTACGGAGTCCCCAGCATCCACTAGGACGTTAGAGAAATACAGAATTGCACCAGCACAGATATCCACCATCGCTGGGGGACATATTCTAAGTGCCAGGCAGTCAGGACATCTGAATATATAACTTTTTGGGATAGATTCTATGATCTGAAACAGAAGCTGCCTAATGGGCCTGATTTGTATCTGGAAGGATCTGAGGCGTATAGTGTATGTGCAGTACGGGTCCTGCGTCGTTGGAGGCACTACGGCAGCAGACGTCAAGAGATTGACAGTCTGCTGACGTTTGGGGGTGGCGTTGTTTTCCGTTTCCCAACACGGAGGCGTTTCATCGCAGGTGATCCAATGCTGGGACGAAGCACGGATCAGTAATGCATGCAGGACGCCACCTGCTGCATTACCATACCTGTGTATTGATGCTGCCTCCATCCACATCTGAATTAAGCCCAATGTTTCCCCTCATGCAGGGCGACAAAGGGAGGATGGAGCTACAGCTCCAGGCCTCCACATACAAATAGGTCCATCATCATGACAGCATGCTGATAACCTGCCACCTGATGGCTAGATGGTCGGCCATAAATATTTATTTTATTCACAAAATAATGCAATTATTATACTTTTACATATAAGGATACATTGATGCTGGTAGTGTATTGAGTGTACATGCCCACAAGGCACTGGCCACGCCCACACAGCAGTGATTACGCCCACAAGGCACGGACCACACCCACACAGCACTGGCCAAACCCACACAGCAGTGATTACGCCCACAAGGCACTGACCACACCCACACATCACTGATCACGCCCACACAGCACTGGTCACACCCACACTGCACTGATCATGGCCACATGTCACTGGCCACACCCACACAGTGTTGGTCACTGCTCATTCGCTTCTCACAATATTTTCTTAAACATTTTCAGCCCCAGGCCTATGTGGTCCTTAATCGGGCCTTGCCTTCATGCATTTATGAGAGCTGAAATACGTTGTATTACTCAACATTATTAAACGGGTTCTTCAACAAGAAAATAAGTATTGCCTTTCAATGTAATCATTCTTTTTTTGTCTACATACAAGATAATGTACAGTAAGCAGCATTGTAAAGGGTTTGGCGGGATCTGCAGACCTCTGTTTCATACTTGCCTACTTTTGAAAAGCATTTCAGGGAGATGTGAAAGTAACACCTATCAGCGCGGACGTGTACTGCTACATCTTGGAGGTGCGTCATAAGAATTACTTACGGTGTGTACACACGGTGCAATATTTCTTTCAATTTTTAACTATAAAGTCAAAATCGTAAGAAAATATAGTGCATATTGCACCGTGTGTATATTCCTTGCAATGCCGATGCGCGGTCCTGCGGGATCGGCATTGCAAGGAAAAATAAGATTTTACTTACCGATAAATCTATTTCTCGTAGTCCGTAGTGGATGCTGGGGACTCCGTCAGGACCATGGGGATTAGCGGCTCCGCAGGAGACAGGGCACAAAAATAAAGCTTTAGGATCAGGTGGTGTGCACTGGCTCCTCCCCCTATGACCCTCCTCCAAGCCTCAGTTAGGATACTGTGCCCGGACGAGCGTACACAATAAGGAAGGATTTTGAATCCGGGGTAAGACTCATACCAGCCACACCAATCACACCGTACAACTTGTGATCTGAACCCAGTTAACAGTATGACAACGTAGGAGCCTCTGAACAGACGGCTCACAACAATAATAACCCGATTTTTGTACCAATAACTATGTACAAGTATTGCAGACAATCCGCACTTGGGATGGGCGCCCAGCATCCACTACGGACTACGAGAAATAGATTTATCGGTAAGTAAAATCTTATTTTCTCTAACGTCCTAGTGGATGCTGGGGACTCCGTCAGGACCATGGGGATTATACCAAAGCTCCCAAACGGGCGGGAGAGTGCGGATGACTCTGCAGCACCGAATGAGAGAACTCCAGGTCCTCTTTAGCCAGGGTATCAAATTTGTAGAATTTTACAAACGTGTTCTCCCCCCGACCACGTAGCTGCTCGGCAGAGTTGTAATGCCGAGACCCCTCGGGCATCCGCCCAGGATGAGCCCACCTTCCTTGTGGAATGGGCATTTACATATTTTGGCTGTGGCAGGCCTGCCACATAATGTGCAAGCTGAATTGTACTACACATCCAACTAGCAATCGTCTGCTTAGAAGCAAGAGCACCCAGTTTTTTGGGTGCATACAGGATAACAGCAAGTCAGTTTTCCTGACTCCAGCCGTCCTGGAAACCGATATTTTCAGGGCCCTGACAACATCTAGCAACTTGGAGTCCTCCAAGTCCCTAGTAGCCGCAGGTACCACAATAAGCTGGTTCAGGTGAAACGCTGACACCACCTTAGGGAGAAACTGGGGACGAGTCCGCAGCTCTGCCCTGTCCGAATGGACAATCAGATATGGGCTTTTGTGAGACAAAGCCGCCAATTCTGACACTCGCCTGGCCGAGGCCAGGGCCAACATCATGGTCACTTTCCATGTGAGATATTTCAAATCCACAGATTTGAGCGGTTTAAACCAATGTGATTTGAGGAATCCCAGCACTACGTTGAGATCCCACAGTGCCACTGGAGGCACAAAAGGGGGTTGTATATGCAGTACTCCCTTGACAAACTTCTGGACTTCAGGAACTGAAGCCAATTCTTTCTGGAAGAAAATCGACAGGGCCGAAATTTGAACCTTAATGGACCCCAATCTGAGGCCCATAGACACTCCTGTTTGCAGGAAATGCAGGAATCGACCGAGTTGAAATTTCTTCGTGGAGCCTTCCTGGCCTCACACCACGCAACATATTTTCGCCACATGTGGTGATAATGTTGTGCGGTCACGTCCTTCCTGGCTTTGACCATGGTAGGAAAAACCTCTTCCGGAATGCCTTTTTCCCTTAGGATCCGGCGATCAACCGCCATGCCGTCAAACGCAGCCGCGGTAAGTCTTGGAACAGACATGGTACGTGCTGAAGCAAGTCCCTTCTTAGCGGCAGAGGTCATGAGTCCTCCGTGAGTATCTCTTGAAGTTCCGGGTACCAAGTCCTTCTTGGCCAATCCGGAGCCACGAGTATAGTTCTTACTCCTCTACGTCTTATAATTCTCAGTACCTTGGGTATGAGAAGCAGAGGAGGAAACACATACACCGACTGGTACGCCCACGGTGTTACCAGAACGTCCACAGCTATTGCCTGAAAGTCTCTTGACCTGGCGCAATACCTGTCCAGTTTTTTGCTCAGGCGGGACGCCATCATGTACACCTTTGGTCTTTCCCAACGGTTCACAATCATGTGGAAAACTTCCCGATGAAGTCCCCACTCTCCCGGGTGGAGGTCGTGCCTGCTGAGGAAGTCTGCTTCCCAGTTGTCCACTCCCGGAATGAACACTGCTGACAGTGCTATCACATGATTTTCCGCCCAGCGAAAAATCCTTGCAGTTTTTTCCATTGCCCTCCTGCTTCTTGTGCCGCCCTGTCTGTTTACGTGGGCGACTGCCGTGATGTTGTCCCACTGGATCAATACCGGCTGACCTTGAAGCAGAGGTCTTGCTAAGCTTAGAGCATTATAAATTGCCCTTAGCTCCAGTATATTTATGTGGAGAAAAGTCTCCAGACTTGATCACACTCCCTGGAAATTTTTTCCCTGTGTGACTGCTCCCCAGCCTCTCAGGCTGGCCTCCGTGGTCACCAGCATCCAATCCTGAATGCCGAATCTGCGGCCCTCTAGAAGATGAGCACTCTGTAACCACCACAGGAGAGACACCCTTGTCCTTGGAGATAGGGTTATCCGCTGATGCATCTGAAGATGCGATCCGGACCATTTGTCCAGCAGATCCCACTGAAAAGTTCTTGCGTGGAATCTGCCGAATGGAATCGCTTCGTAATAAGCCACCATTTTTCCCAGGACTCTTGTGCAATGATGCACTGACATTTTTCCTGGTTTTAGGAGGTTCCTGACTAGCTCGGATAACTCCCTGGCTTTCTCCTCCGGGAGAAACACCTTTTTCTGGACTGTGTCCAGAATCATCCCTAGGAACAGCAGACGTGTCGTCGGAAACAACTGCGGTTTTGGAATATTTAGAATCCACCCGTGCTGTCATAGAACTACTTGAGATAGTGCTACTCCGACCTCCAACTGTTCTCTGGACCTTGCTCTTATCAGGAGGTCGTCCATTTTCTTCGAAGAATCATCATTTCGGGCATTACCTTGGTAAAGACCCGGAGTGCCGTGGACAATCCAAACGGCAGCGTCTGAAACTGATAGTGACAGTTCTGTACCACGAACCTGAGATACCCTTGGTGAGAAGGGCAAATTGGGACATGGAGGTAAGCATCCCTGATGTCCCGGGACACCATATAGTCCCCTTCTTCCTGGTTCGCTATCACTGCTCTGAGTGACTCCATCTTGATTTGAACCTTTGTAAGTGTTCAAATATTTCAGATTTAGAATAGGTCTCACCGAGCCTTCTGGTTTCAGTACCACAATATAGTGTGGAATAATACCCCTTTCCTTGTTGTAGGAGGGGTACTTTGATTATCACCTGCTGGGAATACAGCTTGTGAATTGTTTCCAATACTGGCTCCCTGTCGGAGGGAGACGTTGGTAAAGCAGACTTCAGGAACCTGCGAGGGGAACGTCTCGACTTTCCAATCTGTACCCCTGGGATACTACTTGTAGGATCCAGGGGTCCTGTACGGCTCCAGCGTCATGCTGAGAACTTGGCAGAAGCGGTGGAAGGCTTCTGTTCCTGGGAATGGGCTGCCTGCTGCAGTCTTCTTCCCTTTCCTCTATCCCTGGGCAGATATGCTTATGGGGACGAAAGGACTGAGGCTGAAAAGACGGTGTCTTTTT
Organism: Pseudophryne corroboree; assembly: GCF_028390025.1. Classification (NCBI taxonomy): domain Eukaryota; kingdom Metazoa; phylum Chordata; class Amphibia; order Anura; family Myobatrachidae; genus Pseudophryne; species Pseudophryne corroboree. The sequence goes on along the minus strand of NC_086452.1, from coordinate 54,937,786 downwards.
CAGCATAGATGTGACTTAGGGTAAAAACGGTGGATTTCCCAGCAGTTGCCGTGGCCACCAGGTCCGATGGACCGACCCCAAATAACTCCTCCCCTTTATACGGCAATACATCTTTGTGCCGTTTGGAATCTGCATCACCTGACCACTGTCGTGTCCATAAACATCTTTTGGCAGATATGGACATCGCACTTACTCTTGATGCCAGAGTGCAAATATCCCTCTGTGCATCTCGCATATATAGAAATGCATTTTTTAAATGCTCTATAGTAAATAAAATACTGTCCCTGTCAAGGGTATCAATATTTTCAGTCAGGGAATCCGACCAAGCCACCCTCGCGCTGCACATCCAGGCTGAGGCGATCGCTGATCGCAGTATAACACCAGTATGTGTGTATATACTTTTTAGGATATTTTCCAGCCTCCTATCAGCTGGTTCCTTGAGGGCGGCCGTATGTGGAGACGGTACCGCCACTTGTTTTGATAAGCGTGTGAGCGCCTTATCCACCCTAAGGGGTGTTTCCCAACGCGCCCTAACTTCTGGCGGGAAAAGGGTATACCGCCAATAATTTTCTATCGGGGGAACCCCGCGCCTCATCACACACTTCATTTAATTTATCTGATTCAGGAAAACTATAGGTAGTTTTTCCACACCCCACATAATACCCTTTTTTGTGGTACTTGTAGTATCAGAAATATGTAACACCTCCTTCATTGCCCTTAATAAGTAACGTGTGGCCCTAAAGGAAAATACGTTTGTTTCTTCACCGTCGACACTGGAGTCAGTGTCCGTGTCTGTGTCTGTGTCGACCGACTGAGGTAAAATGGGCATTATAACGTCCCTGACGGTGTTTTAGACGCCTGGACAGATACTAATATGTTTGCCGGCCGTCTCATGTCGTCAACCGACTTGCAGCGTGTTGACATTATCACGTAATTCCTTAAATAAGCCATCCATTCCGGTGTCGACTCCCTAGAGAGTGACATCACCATTACAGGCAATTTGCTCCGCCTCCCAACATCGTCCTCAAACATGTCGACACACACGTACCGACACACAGCACACACACAGGGAATGCTCTGATAGAGGACAGGACCCACTAGCCCTTTGGGGAGACAGAGGGAGAGTTTGCCAGCACACACCAAAAACGCTATAATTATACAGGGACAACCTTTATATAAGTGCTTTTCCCTTATAGCATTTTAATATATGTAGTCATATCGCCAAATCAGTGCCCCCCCTCTCTGTTTTAACCCTGTTTCTGTAGTGCAGTGCAGGGGAGAGCCTGGGAGCCTTCCCACCAGCATTTCTGTGAGGGAAAATGGCGCTGTGTGCTGAGGAGAATAGGCCCCGCCCCCTTTTCGGCTGGCTTCTTCTCCCGTTTTTCTGAGACCTGGCAGGGGTTAAATACATCCATATAGCCCCCAGGGGCTATATGTGATGTATTTTTAGCCATAAAAAAGGTATTATACATTGCTGCCCAGGGCGCCCCCCCAGCGCCCTGCACCCTCCGTGACCGCTGTGTGAAGTGTGCTGACAACAATGGCGCACAGCTGCAGTGCTGTGCGCTACCTCAGGAAGACTGAAAAGTCTTCTGCCGCCTGCTTCTGGACCTCTTCCATCTTCGGCATCTGCAAGGGGGGTCGGCGGCGCGGCTCCGGGACGAACCCCAGGGTGAGACCTGTGTTCCGACTCCCTCTGGAGCTAATGGTGTCCAGTAGCCTAAGAAGCCAATCCATCCTGCACGCAGGTGAGTTCACTTCTCTCCCCTAAGTCCCTCGATGCAGTGAGCCTGTTGCCAGCAGGACTCGCTGAAAATAAAAAACCTAAAAACTTTTTCTAAGCAGCTCTTTAGGAGAGCCACCTAGATTGCACCCTGCTCGGACGGGCACAAAAACCTAACTGAGGCTTGGAGGAGGGTCATAGGGGGAGGAGCCAGTGCACACCACCTGATCCTAAAGCTTTATTTTTGTGCCCTGTCTCCTGCGGAGCCGCTAATCCCCATGGTCCTGACGGAGTCCCCAGCATCCACTAGGACGTTAGAGAAAATAGGCTGTGCAGGCAGCCCAACACTGACTATATCGGCGGGGCCGAGCTCCGGCCACGTTGAATAGTCAATGTCGGGCTGTACGGCACGTTGCGCCGTGTGTACACATCCTTACATACGAAAGTGAATGAGCCCCAAAGTTAGTAAGATCTACTTGAAGAAAAGACACTGATATGTTTCAGGATTTGTTCATGTATTGTGTTTTACAAGAGGTTCCATATAGTGTAAGTGGCCACGAGAAACTTTATATTGTGCCTTATAACCAATGTAGGGAAATGGCACTGATGTTCCCAAATCTCTGATTTCTCTTTTTCCCCAAGAATGTAACAGCTGCATAATGGGGGTAAGGTGCAATTAGGGAGATTGGTGGACAGTTCAGGGAGTGAGGGAGATTGCTACTGTTTCAGGGAGTCTCCGGCAGAATGCGGGAGGGTAGGCAACTACAGCATGCTCTGTTTCAATGCAAATCATGGATTCTCTGAATGAAATGGGCTGAGTTATAAGAGGACAAAGGGGGGGTGGTGGTGGTGGTGGTGGGGGTTGAAGGGTACAGCAATCAGCGACCCCAAAGGATGCAACAAAAGTACCGTTTAATTTGTTTTATATTATCTCATTGAACTCCGCTCCAAAAATGAATGTTTTGTTATGCTCCCATAATGTTCTGCTGTGTGAGAAGAGACACGTCGCCTTTTGCGATCGTTACTGCCGGTTAAGCTAAGTAAACAAATATAAAGTATTATGAGGTGATAATGTGGAATGAAAGTCTGCACTGATATGTATTGCCGGGTGGGGAGGGGGTTTTCTACAAGTGCCTGGTAATACAACCTGCTCATTGTATGTACTGTAGGACAGATATTTATAAATCTAAATATATATTTATTTATAAAGAGCATATTTGGCACTCAGTGCCGAAGTAATGTAGAAATAATCCCAAAGGATGCAGATAGTTTATTTCTCTACGTTTCATAGCCGAAAGGGGCGCCAAAGGAAACTTTCGCCCTGGGCGCCACAAGGTCTAGAACCGCCCCTGTGTCCTAGCATACAAATTCAACACATATGCAGTGCGACTCGGACACCTGCGTACAACATCGTCTATTAGCGTGCGACACTGGCACTGCATCCACCACTTTATCAGGCCCGAGATGAGCAGACTGAGGCATAGTTTGGGCTGAGAGGAGGTCTACGTTGTTCTCTGGTCAGATGAGCTCAGGGTAGACTTTGGCCAAAACTGAAGTTTGGGAAAATTATACCATTCTCCTGAGCTACTCATAATTGCCGAACATGTCCTTCAGTGGCCCAGCCAAAGTCACAACTTCAATATCATTGAGAATTCGTTGCATTATTTAAAATGACTACAATCCAAGGAACGTGAATGAACTGTGAAGAGGAATTGGGTGAATGTAATTCTTCGCCAGCCTGCAACTTCCATCAACCGCAACTCTAACATTCATTTTACTGCAAGGGGTCTGAATACTTCTGAAAGTATGATGTTCCAGGTCTTTCACTTGCCGTTTCCTTAAATAAAACATATGCCGTACAGTTAACACAATGTGAAACAAATTGACAGCACTGGAAATAGTGTTTTTACACAACAAGAAGTTTCTTACAACACAAAGGAGACTTTATATTGATCCACACCATGTGGGTATTATTCTTGCATCTTTATATGTGTGGTTTATGAAAGCACATTAGAATGACAGGAATAGGGCAGATTGGAGACGGCAATTTTATAGTGGCTCCAAATGTAGACGCGGCTTCTTGATCTAGGCTTAGCTTTGTTCCAATATAAATCATATATTTGTAAACATTCCATAGTTTTAATATTGTTATTTTTCTTTCTCATCAGAGAGACTCCTCAATCTATTCACTAATCGGGGAGAAATATTCTGTTCTGATACCAAAACTGCAGCTGGTGAGTTCTGTTCTTTCCTATGGGTGATTCAGAACAGATTTCAGCTCTACGGTTAATAAGCTCTGAGTGATGAAACGGGAAGCCGGCGCAGGAAAGGAAAAAGGTAAAATATAGATTACCACTGCAGTCTACGCAGCAAAGACCGATACTACATTTGCCACATTTGTAACAAGTGTCTCCAATCGATGGAGGGCAGATTTCTGTAAGTAAAATGTCTGGAAAAATCAATTTCTATAAAGTCCAAGCGGAAATGGAAAAAAGTGGGGAAAAAGCAGCAATCGTCGTATTAAGGAATTAAATCATAGCAATAAAACAACTCCAAGACACACATAAAATATATTAATATTTACTGAAAATGTACAATGATCACATAAAATGGTATCTGATCTCTAGGTCGACCACACTTAGTTTGACAATGTCTAGGTCGAACACTATTGGTCGACAGGAACTAGGTCGACGGGGTCTCTAGGTCGACAGGTCAACATGAGTTTTTCCAAAATGTTTTATTTATTTGTACTTATTCATACTTAACGATTTACGTGAATTACAACTGGGAATAGTAACCTGTGCCGAGGGCAGCGAGGCACCTTGCCCGAAGCATGGCGAGCGGACATGGGGGGTAATTCCAAGTTGATCGCAGCAGGATTTTTGTTAGCAGTTGGGCAAAACCATGTGCACTGCAGGGGAGGCAGATTTAACATGTGCAGAGAGAGTTAGATTTGGGTGGGGTGTGTTCAATCTGCAATCTAATTTGCAGTGTAAAAATAAAGCAGCCAGTATTTACCCTGCACAGAAACAAAATAACCCACCCAAATCTAACTCTCTCTGCACATGTTATATCTGCCTCCCCTGCAGTGCACATGGTTTTGCCCAATTGCTAACAAAAATTCTGCTGCGATCATCTTGGAATTACCCCCATGGTGTACTAATTGGGGTTCCCGGTCACTGTACGGAGAAAACGACACAAAAAAAAAAAAGTCACGTCAACCTTTTGACCCGTCAACCTAGAAACCCTGTTGACCAATAGTGGTCGACCTAGATTCTGTTGACCTAAGTGTGGTCAACCTTCCATACCACACCTACATAGAACATAGAACTACAGTGTAATCAGATCAGGGGCAAACGCAGGATTTCTGGGGGGGGGGGGGGGGTTTCCAAATGTTTGATTTTAGAGCAATTGTCCCCATGTAACAAGTTATAGTCTGACTCAAACACAATGCAGTGTATGTAATACAGTACGTCATACATATGCAGGCCAATGATCATGGCAAGCCACTTACCAGATTCTGTCTCAGGTGCGATGATTGAGGACTCAGATCCCCAGACACACAGCAGACTTTGGGGCAGATGTATTAACCTGGAGAAGGCATAAGGAAGTGATAAACCAGTGATAAGTGCAAGGTGATAAAGGCACCAGCCAATCAACTCCAATATGTAAATTAACAGTTAGGATCTGATTGGCTGGTGCCTTTATCACCGTGCACGTATCACTGGTTTATCACTTCCTTATGCCTTCTCCTAGTTAATACATCTGCCCCATTGGGCCTAATTCAGGCCCGATTGTAGATGTGCGAAAAAACGCACATCTACGATCAAAATCTTAGGCATGCGGGGGGACGCCCAGCACAGGGCAAGTCCGCCCCACAGGCCAGGTCCTGCCCCCCCCCCCCCCCCCTCCCGGCAGCAGAGGTGTGAAAGCATCGCACAGCAGTAATGCTTTCGCACCTGCCGAGTAGCTCCCTGCTTATACAGCCTAGCTGCAAAGACAGGCTGCTACCCGCATGTTTTTGTCGCAGCGGCTGCATGTGATGTCATGCAGCCACAGCGGCCCACCCCGCAAATGGTCCAGACACGCCTGTGTTGTCCGGACCCCAACGCTGTTGCAACCCCGTCCCACCGCCCGACAACGTGCCCCCGACCTGTCAATCAGGCAGAGGCAATTGCACAAGTGAGAAGTTTTCGCATATCACTGTGTATGCATGCGCAGTGCGGCTGCTGCACATGTGCACGCAGCACAGGGCTTCAGTCTGCGAGTGCTGCCGCCGCAGCGACCAGGTCTGAATTACTGTAGGCCATCGGTCATATTGACGATTGACATATCATGAATGGATTGGCGGGTGTGTATACCCGATATGTCTGGGTACAGCAGCATGGCCAATGCATGTGTGTACGGGCAACCATTATAGACCACTACAGCTCCTCCCACATATCTAGAAGTGTTTCCTATTTACATTCCCCATCAAGGACAAAGAGCTGACAACGCAGCCATGTGAAGTAAGTGTGACATCACTGGCAGGGTGTGACTTAGGCCCCCACACTGCATTGCTGCAAGGTAAGTCTACCTAGCTGTCAGTCCCTCTCCACCTGCTCAGAAGAGCATGCACTGCACACACTCAGGACAGTTATTTTACTGTATAGTATCATACCTCCCAACATTTGAAGTCCACGAAGAGGCACTTCTTCGCGTACGAAAATGAGGCGTGCCCTATGGAAAAAGGGGCGTGGCTTCGAGACAGTGCCATGATCGACAGCCACCCCCCCGTTGTTGTCAGTGAGGGGGAATACCCGGCGCTCTGAGAGCTACTGGCAAGCCCCCTCTCCCTCTGTCTCCACTGAATAGAGCAGCAGTGACAGAAGCCTCCCAACTGCAACCCCCCTCCCCCCACCGCGGGACACAGCGGTCTGCGGGTGGGACAGTCCCAAAAAAACATGACTGTCCCGCAAAAATCGGGACAGTTGGGAGGTATGTAGTATTCAGCTAAGTAATACAGGGCCTAACGGTCTATACACACACCGTGTATACAGTATGTCATTTATACATTTACGTATGTTGCTATTGTGAATATATATGTTGCTATTTGGAATGTTTTTGTTTCCTTACGACGTTAGCGCTTGAAGCTGTTAATAGGTTTCTCGCATGTCACTGGCTATGTGTACCGCGGACGCAGTAATCCATCTTCTCATTGCAGGGCTGCATAAGAATCACATGCCAGAAGCATATCCTGACACCGCTAGGAGAGCCGGCTGATAAACTGCCAGGCTTGTGCCCTGACACTAAACAGAACTCTCTGGGGCCTCTCTGGCAATTGTGACTTGTTAGGGAGCTGGGTTTGCCTGGAACCACCGCTTCAAAGCTCATAAAAAAAGACCTTCATTTGAAGACACATTCGAGGCATGGAACCAGACCTGGCGTCCTCCGGCTCTCAGCCCGGCGCAACTCCCAGAGGTACCAGGGAACCCAGGAGCAGCGCAGTTCCGTTAATGTATAATCCACTGAGCCCACTTTCATTTCTAACATGCACACTGTGGGTTATAAAACCTACAGTTTATTATCCGGATACAGTGCTCACAGCAGAACACGTCCCCATAAATTGTAATAATTAAACTCGTTTGTTTGAGGCTCTCAGGGTTGCGCTGCCAACGAGAGGAGGAAGCGGGACCTGTTCCTAATGCTAATGTTTAGCCGGGTGTTGCGTGCTGAGCCTCAGACGTTTCATTCAGCACAGCGGCAGATCTCCGCTCACAAAAGAACCAAGTATTAAAATCAGCAGCACCAAAAAGCAATACTGCTATCATGTGCTTCCAACCCTCCGCGTACAAGCACAGAGGAGCCCCACTGGCTGTAATCACAGCTAACAACGAGCGGCCACGGGGGCCGGCCGGTGAGATCTCACGCAGGAGGGGTCCCGAGTACTGATATGTAGAAGTGGAAACGGGAGACCCGGGACTGATAAACATTCACAGTGCTCCCCTATAAGCCCCCTGCTTGCCCGCCACATGTTTTATGGCAACGGAATGCATTCAGTCTAGTTCAGGTTCCACTGTTTAAAACGACAATGAAATAGTTTTTTTGGGGCTGAGCATCGTTTAATGATTTTTTTTCCTTCAAGAATTTTTAGAGTGTTGTCCTAGTAAGACAACAGTTTCATGAGAGAATACAATGCAGGTACTGAATGCTGCGCGCCCGAGACGCAGTGCAGAACTTCTTTCTTCCGCTCCGCCCAACGCGTCGTAAGGTGCAGGACCCCTCCCTGCATTCAGGAGCAGCCCCTGCCATGTAAAAGTGTACCTCAAAGTGTAAACAAGGCCAGCTTCTTGCCAGCTCCAGAGAATGAAACGGTAATCTCTGCATGGAATCCGGTCATGTGACCGGAGCTCGCGACCCCGGCGGTCACCATGTCGACGCCGGGATCCCGAGCAAACAAAATGGCGGCAAACAGACTACCGACCCACAGGCACTATTCCCATTTGTGGGTGTCCACGACACCTCTAGAGTGTGAATAGAACCTGTGCCGAGCACATTTGCCGGAAATGCGTCTTAGTCGCAACAGATAAGATACACTAGGAGACTGTGCTGATTAATTTTATATGCACGCAACATTTGTATATCTTTGTACGACTGAGGGGTCAATTCAGACCTGATCGGTGCTGCGCATGTTCGCACAGCAGCGATCAGGCCTGAACTGCGCATACGCCGGCGCATGCCAGACAGCCATTTAAGGGGCACATTCCTGCCAACGCAGGCGTGGCTGGACCGCGCCGGGGGCGGGCCGCGGCGGCTGCGTGATGTCACATGCAGCCGCCGCGACGAGTAGCTCCCGGCCAGCACGCAGGACTGTGCTGGCCTGGAGCTACTCCTGAAGTACAAAAGCATCGCCACTGTGCGATGATTTTGGACTTCTGCGGGGAAGCCGGACTGACATGCGGGACGGGCTAGCCATGTGCTGGATGTCCCCCCGCATGTCAGTGTGACTGATCGTAGCTGTGCTAAATTTAGGACAGCTACGATCAACTCTGAATCACCCCCTGAGTCTGCATACGAAGCACAAAGCAACCTGGTATGGAAAAATGCTGCAGCCGCTGCATCGTGGTACTTTGTAAGCAGATTCAGACTCAGTTGCCCACACAAAGCTAGCAGAGTCTCAGAAAGGGGCTGTTTGGCAGCAACAATGTACGAGGACAAATCTGTACGTCCAAGATCTCAACATAACGAGTTTTAAGTTTAGTATTAGTGATGTTTTAGATTTCGGGGTAAAATGTGAAACGTTGGTTTGCAAAAGCAGCCGGTTAATAAATATACCCCAAAGAGTAGGAGTTCACATTTTGCATGAACTGTAGACGGGTATGAGCGATGTGTTGTTTGAGGAAACAATCCCAATGAAAAGGCACTTTGGGGGAAGTGTATCAAGCCTTGGAGAGAGCTAAAGCTGAGAAATTGCCCAAATCCTACCAATCAGCAACCGTCATTTATCTAGCACAGACTTTGAAATGAGTTAGAAGCTAATTGATTGAAAGCTATCTTTCTCCAAGACTTGATACAGCTCCCGCTTTATGAGAGAAAGGTGTAAGAAAACCAGGCGAGGATGGACTGGGGGCAAGTTTAAAACATGAGATATCCAGAATAAATGGATGAGAAACGGATGAAAATTAGACCGTTCCATGTTTTGTGGAGAGATGCAAGTAACGCTTCTCTTGGGTTCCATAAAGATTCATATCATCCGTGTACCACGACCTCAAAACGTGGACCAATGCCCCTCAGGCAGTTTTAGCGCCAGCATCACAATGGGTGTCATTCCGAGTTGTTTGCTCATTATTTTTTTTCGCTACGGAGCGATAAGTCGCAAACTGCGCATGCGCAATGTTCGCAGTGCGCCTGCGCCAAGTAAATTAGCACAAAAGTTTGGTATTTTACTCACGGCCTAACAAAGATTTTTCATCGTTCTGGTGATCGGAGTGTGATTGACAGGAAGTGGGTGTTTCTGGGCGGATACTTGCCGTTTTATGGGAGTGTGCGGAAAAACGCTGGCGTTTCTGTGAAAAACGCTAGAGTGTCTGAAGAAAAGAGGGAGTGTCTGGGCGAACGCTGGGTGTGTTTGTGACATCAAACCAGGAACGAAACTGACTGAACTGATCGCAGTGTAGGAGTAAGTCTCGAGCTACTCAGAAACTGCTAAGAATTTTCTATTCGCAATTCTGCTAATCTTTTGTTCGCAATTCTGCTATGTTAAAATACACTCCCAGAGGGCGGCGGCTTAGCGTGTGCAATGCTGTTAAAAGCAGCTAGTGAGCGAACAACTCGGAATGAGGGCCTATATGTGGATGAGCAGGATGGCGACGGGAAGAGATCTTTCTTTATTTCCTAGGCAATTATTAAGAATGAAGCCATATGACAAAAGCTCTGCTGTGCGGCCATTGTGTGTGGTGATGCTGTCAGGACGTCAGCATTATAGATAATTGTTGCTGTAGACATAATCTGCTATGTATTCTAGTCAGACAATATCCGCAATGCATGGATGCACTCTGACACTGAATCTTGGGAATTAGATTGTGGAATTGTGCTTTTCCCTCTAAAATAAGATATTTAGGAACCATACAGCAAATAGTTAATGTGCTGCATTCACCGGCAGCTCAGCGAGGGCCAAGGCGGCTTCTTCTAACCCAGCGGCTTCCTGTTGTAGAACACTCATACCCAGCCCTCCCTTCCTGCGGCGGACTGGCTGATCGGGGAACCGCCGCCTGTCCATTTATGCCGGGACAATGTTTAGAGGCACCCGGTTCTCTGCACTCGCACCAGCAATTATTAACATTGTTCCGGCATAAGTGGACAGGCGGCGGTTCCCCGGTCAGCCAGTCTGACGCTTCTCCCACCCCTAATGCACCTTACTACCATTTCCAGTTCCAGCTGGAATCAGTAGTGATGGAACGCCTCCCAAGCGTTATATAACTAGTTCTAAATACAGGCACCAGACGAGTTAACGGCAGCAGACACCATAGGATCCATTTATTACCAAGCGGCGATAACTATTATATATACAGTATTTATTTTATCTTATTACAATGATATAAAATCTCTCCAAGGTATCAGAGGTGCTTTGGTGACACTGCCCTGAGCAGTAAGGGTAACGCACTGCTCCCCTAGGCCAGTCACTGCCAGCACGGTCATCCGTTCTCCATGATTATCTATCGCTGGTGGTAACCACTTGACCCACACGTGCCCACTCTCTATCGGAATCTTTGGGTGACACCTGAATTAGGGGGAGAGTCTCTATGTTCTGTAAAAATGGGCAATTCTCCCACAAACCGGCGGCCCACATCACTCGCCGGACAAAACTGAGTGGGGCACTGGGCCAGGATCACGTGGTTTGCTATGACTTGCATGATCACTGCCCTGTCCCCAGCTAGACAAATCTGGGAATCGCTGCATTAGGTCATGGAGGCTGGGCCACGATGATGCACTTCACGGCACCCTATCCGCAGCCTGCCCACATGGTACGTAAACTCCAGGACACTCCTGGAGAAGCATTTGCCAGAGTCATCACGTATGACTTGACGTATAGGGAGAAGCCGTTGAGTTGGCTTTTTGCCCTTTAATACGAAGGTCTACCTGGTCTGGCCTGGCGGGACATTAGAATAAAACAGAGAACATTACACACGTGAGAGGTCTGGTTACCTTACTTATTGTATATAAAGTAAGAAGAGTACAGAAGCAGGAATCAGACGCTTCTTCTGCGGGGCAGCACAATGTCCTTCTGGAATTGTGTCTACTTTTACTTACACCGAACGGAAGAGACGAGGCTGTTGCAGAACTGGTGAAAATGGCTCTAGAGAAAAAGCACACAGAAATAGATCGTATTTCCACCCCCATGTCGAGCTGTAGACGTGTTCCGGCCAGCAGCGGTAGCATATGCCTCTGGTTTATATCAGGAACACCTCACAGGCACTTACGTGGACCATGTGCCCATGATTTAAACCACATACTTTATGTACACCAAAGCCATAAATTAAACTACAAAAACGTGTCATACTGCAGAAACAGCTCCCTTCTCACATATGCAATAGCTTAAACATTTTCATAAAAGCATAATCTATACCCAAACGATGAAGAAATCAGCAGAGGGCGTTTGCAAACCGCCAATCACAAGCCACCACCATCGTCATTACCTCCTGTTTTTACTTGCCAAAAACTACCAGCAATACAGCTTTTCCGGAAGTATACCTGTAATACAGATTTCCCGGAAGTATACCTGTAATACAGCTCTGCCGGAATTATACCTGTAATACAGATTTCCCGGAAGTATACCTGTAATACAGATTTCCCGGGAGTATACCTGTAATACAGATTTCCCGGAAGTATACCTGTAATACAGATTTCCCGGAAGTATACCTGTAATACAGATTTCCTGGGAGTACACCTGTAATACAGCTTTCCTGGGAATATACCTGTAATACAGATTTCCCGGGAGTATACCTGTAATACAGCTCTGCCGGAAGTATACCTGTAATACAGATTTCCCGGAAGTTTACCTGTAATACAGATTTCCTGGGAGTATACCTGTAATACAGCTTTCCTGGGAATATACCTGTAATACAGATTTACTGGAAGCATACCTGTAATACAGCTTTTCCGGAAGTATACCTGTAATACAGATTTCCTGGGAGTATACCTGTAATACAGCTTTCCTGGGAATATACCTGTAATACAGATTTCCCGGGAGTATACCTGTAATACAGCTTTCCTGGGAATATACCTGTAATACAGATTTCCCGTGAGTATACCTGTAATACAGCTCTGCCAGAAGTATACCTGTAATACAGATTTCCCGGAAGTATACCTGTAATACAGATTTCCCGGAAGTATACCTGTAATACAGATTTCCCAGGAGTATACCTGTAATACAGATTTCCAGGGAGTATACCTGTAATACAGATTTCCAGGGAGTATACCTGTAATACAGATTTCCCAGGAGTATACCTGTAATACAGATTTCCAGGGAGTATACCTGTAATACAGATTTCCAGGGAGTATACCTGTAATACAGATTTCCTGGGAGTACACCTGTAATACAGCTTTCCTGGGAATATACCTGTAATACAGATTTCCCGGGAGTATACCTGTAATACAGCTCTGCCGGAAGTATACCTGTAATACAGATTTCCCGGAAGTTTACCTGTAATACAGATTTCCCGGGAGTATACCTGTAATACAGATTTCCTGGGAATATACCTGTAATACAGATTTCCTGGGAGTATACCTGTAATACAGCTTTCCTGGGAATATACCTGTAATACAGATTTCCTGGAAGTATACCTGTAATACAGCTTTTCCGGAAGTATACCTGTAATACAGATTTCCTGGGAGTATACCTGTAATACAGATTTCCCGGAAGTATACCTGTAATACAGCTTTCCTGGGAATATACCTGTAATACAGATTTCCCGTGAGTATACCTGTAATACAGATTTCCCGGAAGTATACCTGTAATACAGATTTCCCGGAAGTATACCTGTAATACAGATTTCCCGGAAGTATACCTGTAATACAGATTTCCCAGGAGTATACCTGTAATACAGATTTCCCGTGAGTATACCTGTAATACAGATTTCCCGGAAGTATACCTGTAATACAGATTTCCCGGAAGTATACCTGTAATACAGATTTCCCGGGAATATACCTGGTATACAGATTTCCCAGAAGTATACCTGTAATACAGATTTCCAGGGAGTATACCTGTAATACAGATTTCCAGGGAGTATACCTGTAATACAGCTTTGCCGGAAGTATACCTGTAATACAGATTTCCCGGAAGTATACCTGTAATACAGATTTCCCGGAAGTATACCTGTAATACAGATTTCCCGGAAGTATACCTGTAATACAGATTTCCTGGGAATATACCTGTAATACAGCTTTCCCGGGAATATACCTGGTATACAGATTTCCCAGAAGTATACCTGTAATACAGATTTCCCGGAAGTATACCTGTAATACAGATTTCCCGGAAGTATACCTGTAATACAGATTTCCCGAGAGTATACCTGTAATACAGATTTCCCGGAAGTATATCTGTAATACAGATTTCCCGAGAGTATACCTGTAATACAGATTTCCCGAGAGTATACCTGTAATACAGATTTCCCGAGAGTATACCTGTAATACAGATTTCCCGGGAGTATACCTGTAATACAGATTTCCCGGAAGTATACCTGTAATACAGATTTCCCGGGAGTATACCTGTAATACAGTTTTCCCTGGAGTATACCTGTAATACAGATTTCCCGGAAGTATATCTGTAATACAGATTTCCCGAGAGTATATGCATCTTTCTCCCAGTTTGCGGGTGTTTGCAATTCTCCAGAGAAGTTGTTACCGTCCTTTCCTACATTATAATGTCTCAGTCCCACCCATCTGGGCTCAGGCAGGCGCAAGTGGCACAAACATGCAATACCGCCTGGGCACACGCATATAAATGTGCAACTCTCCTAGGCATGCGCAGTGCAAATTGGTGTAGTATTCCCTCTGCATCAGCCTCAAATTAATTAGATAAACTCATTTGTTTGCGTCAAGTAGTAAACTCAGGAGATTCCCCGGTGATTGCTTGGCATCCGGACCCTACACACAAAACAAAGCTTCATAGCCGGTACTATCCCATCTGTTCCCCAGAAGGAAGATGCGTCCCACCCAGCAGCCCACCGATGGAAAAACACTGTGTCCGGAGAAAGCAGAAAACTTTCGTGTTCATTTATCTGGAGAATGTTTATGGCTGAAATCACCTGGGGCCCTGGGAAGCGCAACTATGATAAATCCTGATTCACACTTTAAATGGCATTGTCTCGGTGGGGTACTCCTAGGATGTGGAGCTTCTCTCATCCATTACTGAGGACGGAGGATAAATCTTCATTGGATATCAGCACCTAATGTAATAAAATGCTGTGAAATAAAAATCACCCTTGGCGACGACCCTACACATTCCCCGCACAGTTATGAATCTGGCAGAATGGATATAAATGATACTGCAGTAAGGTGGTCAAGTCTCCGTCACTTGCTCTCTCTCCTAACCAGCTCTGCAGACCGGTATTCATTAATACATTAATTACCACGAGGATTATACTGGATCTAGATGCCAGAGGCTATTAGATCATAAAGGGTCGTTTACTCACATGATGGCTTTACGACGCCAATCGTTATTAAGTCATAAATCCTAAATGAAATGCACATCGACAAATGCACGCTTTTGTTGGGTACTCATTTAGTTATTTATGATGTGTGTGTGTGTGTGTGTGTGTATATATATATATATATATATATATATACACACACACGCACACAATTCTGTACAAAAGTTTTGGGCAGGGGTGAAAAAAATGCTGCACAGTAAGAATGGTTTAAAAAATAGAAGTGTTAATAGTATTATTTTTAGCAATTAACAAAATGCAAAGTGAATGAACAGAAGAAAAATCTAAATGAAATTAATATTTGGTGTGATCACACTTTGCCTTCAAAACAGCATAAATTCTTCTAGGTACACTTGCACAAAGTCAGGGATTTTGTAGGATTATTGTCAGGTGTATGATTAACTAATCATACCAAACAGATGATAACGATCATCACTTTCATATGTAGGTTGAAACACAGTCATGAACTGAAACAGAAACAGGTGTGCAAGAGGCTTAAAACTGGGTGAGGAACAGCCAAACTCTGCTACAAAGGTGAGGTTGTGGAAGACAGTTTCATGTCACAGGTCATACACCATGGCAAGACTGAGCACAGCAACAAGACACAAGGTAGTTATACTGCTACAAGGTACAAGATACAAGGTAGTTATATCAGCAAGGTCTCTCCCAGGCAAAGTCTTCAAGTCAGACTGGTACTTAAACATCGTGCAATACCATCAGGGAGGCGTCTGGCTCTAAAATTTTTCTGCAGTAGGACAATGACCCCAAACATACAGTCAATGTCATTAAGTACTATCTTCAGCGTAAAGAAGAACAAGGAGTCCTGGAAGTGATGATATGGCCCCCACAGAGCCCTGATCTCAACATCATCGAGTCTGTCTGATATTACATGAAGAGACAGAAGGATATGAGCAAGATGATTGGATCATCCTCTCTGCAGAGTTCCTTCAAAAACTGTGTGCAAGTGTACCTAGAGGAATCTTCGTGATGAACCCTATGGTCAATTCGGCCCAGTCTGCCATTTCTGGCAAATGCCTGAAGGGCCGATAACCGGATGGTCTGGTCTGGCCCATAGCCTGGTCAAGCAGCTCTGCCTCTCAGTGCTCTGCTCAGCAAACATGCAGAGAGAGAGAGAGAGAGAGACAGAGCATGCTCTGAGGCCATGCCTCCATGCGTCATGGAAACCCCACATTTTCATGCGCTCAGTGTAGCCCCTGTCCTTACAGGCTTGTTTACAATATAATGAGAATTTTCCTATACACAAGAATCATTTTTTGATAGTTATTACTTAATGCTAAACTTGCATTTTCAATATAAAATGTAATTACATTTAAATACAAATAAAAAATACTAATTAAATGTAATTTAATTGAAACATAATTTATCTACCCTTTAAAAAGTAAATGGTACTATTCTTTCCGGCAAGAGTCCAAATGCAAATGTCAGCTGATTAATGTGACAGGACAGCCTCTTCTTGATGTACACAATCAGCCAATCAGAAGAGACTAGATAGAGCAGCTGAACGTCATAAACATCTTTGTATAAGGTTGTACAAACATCCAGCTCCTGCAAGACATATGCCCTTATAAGGCCTGTCTGCTGATTTGTCCACGTCGCAGACGAGGTCACCTGGTTCCTGGTTGGTGGGACGGTATTATTTGGCCAAAATGTATGCCAATGATTTGATTTTGCTCTACGCTAGCTTGAAGAGTTTATTCTTATTATTCTGATTAGCAGTGCTTTGTACTATATATTATCCCTTACTGTATTCAGCCTATACTTACCTGACGCTCCAGGTGCAGTGCGATGCAAGTCATCTATCTGCACAAATCTGTATATGGACAATAGACAAGCCAAGATTACGTAAAGCTGCACTACCATCTACTAGGTAAAGTTTGCTTACCTTCTCTGTCCCCTTTCCTCTCATACACCACACCTAAGACCATGGGTGTGTGAGCGGTAGGACCAATCAAAAGCTGCTACTGAGAGCTTGTGGTTTGTAATTGGTCTTATTGTCCACCAATCATGGAATTGATTTGCTGGCTCTTTAGTGTTGAACCGGAGCACTGGGAAAAATGGGAGCCAAAGGGGCTAGGCCAACAAATATATTGAGTAGGTCTTTGGGGAGCTTTAAGAGACCTTTTTAAATATATATATATATATATCTATCTTAAGAGTAGTGTTCACTCTAGAAATTCTAGAGGGCAGGGCGCCGGACTGCGAGGGTATATATGTAGGGGGTGCAGTCATGCAAAATAGGGGCATGGACATGTAACATCATTGAAGTGGGCGATGCGGCCCACAGATGTTACTACAGGGGGCGTGGGCGGTGTCACTGTTGGGGGCTTATCCAGCACCTATGGAGGTGCTGGGCTTCCCCCAAGCTCTCTCCCCTATAGCGTGAGGCATCTTTACACGCTGGGGGGGGCAGAAAGCGGACGGCTGTTTTAGCAGGGCGCCGCAGAAAGGGCAGGGTGGATTTTGCCCTTAAAAAAAAAAACGGGCAGGGTGCGGCACCCTGCTGAAACAGCCTAGCGTGAACACTATAAGAGGGACTGCCCCATTTTGAGCCATTTCATTCACTTTAATTACTCTCCTGCATATTGCAAATATCAGGGCCCTTGCAGCTCCATTTAATAGGGCTCCACTCCTACAACCTACTCTCCGGCAAGTCATGGGAGACTCCCAGTATTTCGGGCAGTCCCTGCACCTGCAGAAGAGTGGCCATATCTCCTGCATTCCACCCTCTACCTAGTGAAGCGAGCAGGATGAGGATATTATACATTAAAATGCGGCGCCGGGATCGGACGGCTTATGAAATCACCACATAGTAGAACCAGCAGTTGTGCCTCGGGTTTAGTCTCACACCAATCTGCTCAGTGTGGAATACGGGTCTTTAAGTCAATTTGAAATGTTAAAAAAAAAAAAAAAAAACTGTAAGAATCCAATAAATTTTCTACTACCAAAACTAATTAAAAAACGGAATTCACCCAGAATGAACTCCTACATTTTCAGTGGACACTCGACAGATCAGCGAGTAGGACAGAAGCGCCTGCGTCCCTGTCTTTATCACGCATATAGCAAATTTAATTTAATGACTAGAGTAGTACAGCATGTTCTGCTGCCCATAACTCACAACTAGAAGTTTCTTATGGTCTGACATACTCCGAGACCCATTTATTTCCTCCCGTACATGTACCGCAAGTAAAAGCGGGGATCAGGCACTTACACTTTCTCATCCAGGTCGCAAACCTCTTTCTTCCTGCATCACTGCACAAAATATAACACGGAAGCAACATAAATAAAAGTATTTCCGTTCAAGATGCATTCTCATTTAGCTGCTGCAAATTGGAAACCTCATCTGCTAATTACTCTTTTATGGCTGTCTGATCACAGAAACAGGTGAGAAGAGATGCAGTGCGCACAACACATAAGTACACTAAAGATAACGGCTTATTAACACAAATCCAAGGCTGAATGCACCAGGGGGGGGCTGGCGGGTACAGGAACACTTTGCCACAGTCACTTAGATGGACACTGATCATACCAGATGGACATTAAAGAAACTTTTAGACCCCACATATCACTGGCAGTGGAATGAGGCATGCCATCAGTGCCAAGAAACGCATGCTTTTATTCTACGGGGTATGTTGAAAACAAAATATATCACCTATAAACATAACATAAAAGGGTCTATTCATGAAGCTTTGAAAAGTGTGGAGAAGTGAGCCAGGGGAGAAGTTGCCCATGGCAACCAATCAGCATTGACGTAACATTTATAATTTGCATACTATAAACTTATACAGAGCAGCTGATTGGTTGCCATGGGCAACTTCTCCACTTGCTCACTTCTCCACACTTTTCACTGCTTCATGAATAGACCCTAAAGGAGGATAAAATCGCCAAGTTTACATTTCCAGATCTGAACTGTGAAGGTAAACACACTGTTCAGTGTTACCCGTCCGCACTCCACTACAGACAGCTGAAGCTCATCCCACATTTTTAGGAAGGCGTGGCAAGCAATTCCCGTTACTGTAAACATCAATACCCCGCCCCGGTGTATGGATCCACCAATCCAATGTACTTCTGTAAAGTATTCATAGCTGTCAATCACTCGGTGTCTACTGTGTTAAAGAAATACTTACTTCCTGACATGGCCGAACACCGCCATAAGCCACATTTGTGGTGCCTAGGACACATCACTACTTGTAATAGACGCCTCCTGCTGCATCACCATACAGCGCTATCACTGCTGCTTCCAAGGAAGTGATAGCACCCCCAACCACGTCTTATTCAGGCCCAATGTTTGGGTACCCAGCGGGACCCACGTACGCGTCAAAGGCATGCATCCAAAATCAGGAGGCGTGGCCTCAGTTAGGTCCAAAGTCTTGTGGGAAATGCAGCGCCAGCGAGCTGTGGTCCATCCCGTGCGATCTGTGAGCTGTTTGCTATGCCCCCAGTCCCTCTGTCCCATGAACAGATGCCGCGAGAGGCTACCTATCCTTCCCCGTACTGCAAACAACTGCGGCCCGTGGGCTGGACGGCAGGACAGTGTCCAAAAAGCGGGACTGTCCCACCAAAATTGGGAGATAAGCACGAGTGACAAATGCCTGTTAGGAGGGCTAGCTTCTGCACCTAGAATAGTGCTGGAGCAGGTCCGCACACATGCTACAGACGCAGATGCGGTTATATCTCTAGAGGCGTACACTGTGAATGAGGCCCTACGTATCATACGTACAGTATACAATACTATCCATCAGTGGAACCTGGCATGAGAACAATGGAACATGAGAGCAGCAGCAAATTTGTTAGCAGTTGGACAAAACCATGTGCACTGCAGGGGGGGGGGGGGGGGGGCAGATGTAACATTTGCAAAGAGTTAGGTTATATGGTTTCTGTGCAGGGTAAATACTGGCTGCTTTATTTTTACATTGCAATTTAGATTTCAGTTTGAACACACCCCACCCAAATCTAACTCTCTCTGCACATGTTACATCTGCCCCACCTGCAGTGCACATGGTTTTGCCCAACTGCTAACAAATTTGCTGCTGCGATCAACTCTGAATTAGTCCCCATATTCCATAACTGGTGCTTTTCATTATTTTACACCAGCGCCAGCCAAATCTTTCAGAAGCATGGCTGAATGGGTTGGAAATATATGTTTGGTAGCTTAGAAATTAGTGCAGTAATACCAGGCATAAAATCACCAAAAGTTTTTTCCAAAAAAGTGTGAAATATTTCTAAGGAAACAAAAAAAAAAAAAAAAAGAGTGAAACCGATTTTTTCTTTCCCCGTAATGAATATTCTGAACGATTTGTAATCCAACCCTTTCGAGATCTCTTTATCCGCTGTTAATATGTTAATATACAGGCTGCGATTATACATGCCAGAGAGGAATTAGTTGTTGGCACGCTCTCCCCCTTAACGAGAAGTGCTACCTCATTCCTAAGCACTAGTAATCTCACACCTGCAATTACGAGAAGACATTGGATGCCAGGACATCACTTCTACAGACATGACATCAGCGGAAAAAAAGAAAAACACAAATACCTGACAGCCCCATATAGAAACTCCCCAGAGCTACCGAATGCCCTGACGTCAGCTGTCAGCAGGTGTGTACAGTATTCCAGTTCTTCACAGTGGAACAATAGCAAGAACGCAGGTTACGGCAGGTTAGTGCTCCAAAGGAGCAAACACAGTTGACAGGTTCGGTTTCAGCAACAAAACACACAGAAGGTAAACAGGTTGGGAGCTGTCTCCAGGAGAAACAAGCCGTGTACAGGAAAAACATCGCTCGGCGGACTGGGGAGAGCAGAGGAGGCGACAGCTCGTGAAATCACATACACAAATACCATGGCTAACGCGCTCTGGAACTTGGTTTCGAGTTACTCGGAAGGAAAACACTTTTCAATTTAAATTTACAATTGGCAGCAATGCGGAAGACTTCTTATGCTGATAAGAGGCCGGTAACAGATACAGAAGAACCTGCAACTCCCTCATACTCTGGCTGGACCATTAATGGACTACAGCTCCCATCAGTGGAAGGGTACAGATGATGGGGATTGTAGGCAGGGCCGGAAACAGAAATCTTAGGGCCCGGTACACTTGAGGCGCCCCTTGACCTCCTACAATCACCCCCCTCCTTCGGGGGGCGGGGGCGGATTGTGACATCACTAAGCCCTGCCCCCCGCATCGGGAAATGCCGCGATTCTTGGGTCCGCGGGAAGGGGGCGGGGCTAAAATGACGCAATTTGCGTCATTTTAACCCCTTCTCCACCTGACGGACCCGCGAATGCGGCAGGTTCTCTCTCCATCCTGCTCGCATCACTAGGGTGCGAGCAGGATGCGGGAGACCTGCCCACTCTTCCGGGGGTGCGGGGGGCTACCCAAAAAAACGGGAGCCTCCCGCAGCTTCCCTGAGAGTAGGTAAGTATGCTGTAAGTGTTCCTGCTGCTCTGGTAGTGGTGGCCGTGGCAGCAGGTAGGGACAGAACAGAGATGGGCCGGTGCGCATCACCATGCTTAATGATGTCACTCATACAATGCATCCGGAAAGTATTCACAGCGCTTCACTTTATCCACATTTTGTTATGTTACAGCCTTATTCCAAACTGAAATAAATTCATATTTTCCCTCAAAATCCTACACACAAAATCCCATAATGACGTGAAAAAAGTTTTTTAAGATTTTTGCAAATTTATTAAAAATAAAAAACTAAGAAATTACTGCAGCGCTGGCCAGACCAAATGATGGGGGTAAATGGAGAGGGTAGGACCACTTGATAACTTGTGGGGATTTCTTACCTGTTTGCAATAAGGCCACTCTAGATCGGCGGCGGGCGGTGCAGTCAGGGTTTTTAAATCACATTTAGAAGCCGCTGTTCTTCTGAACCTTGGGGCCCGGGAAGGGTGTACCGTTTGCCCCCTGTTGCTGGGCCTGGTTGTAGGTGAATTTGCTGTAATCTTTTAGTGAAGTTACGCGCTGATTTTCTGGTACAGTATATATGTTTTTGTTTATAGCAGAATCCGGATAACAAGGGTGTCAGCTAGGGATTGTGAGACGCACGTAGGACACGCTACAAGGAGATACAGAAAAGGTTTTCATCAAATCACAAGCTCAGGTTACATTAGCATCAAGCTCAGCATTGTCCAAGTGAGAGATTACACTATTACATGCAGTCTGCTGGACCTCCAGACACAGCAATGGTGCATGTAGCAGGGACTGCCTTTCTGCCTCTCCCAGCAGCGCTACGCAGGCCGACCGTTACACTTCTACACAGGGGCATTTTAGCAGAAAGGGCAAAATAACCCTATCGCCATCTTCATGTTCATTGCCAAATCTGCCCCTTTGTCATATTAGGGGGCATATTGACCACAATCCGCTTGTGGTATGAAAATATTGCCCCTAATAGCAATGCAGTAATTGGCAGACTACCAGCCTGTAGGTGCTGGGACAGAGCTTCTAAGTAAGACCTGTCCCCAAGACTAGGAGGAGGGACCAACCTTTGGCGCTACTGGTTAATACTCAGAAATGGTGGTTTATATGTTAAATTATTACAAGTTAATAAAAAATTATTAATAAGAAAAATACAGTGAAATTCTGTTGTCAAATTGAGGTATATATAGTTATGCACAGTATATATACAGTATAAGTGTAGTAGATAATTAAAGAAGGCTTACGTGCCTTCACCCTGTCCACGGAGAAAAACACCTGCAGCACCGAAGGACACACACGGATCCCCCAGCCCTGGACAGGGTGAAGGCACGTAAGCGATCCAAAAAACTTTCTCACCTGAAAAAGAAGTACTTTTATTACTCTACCCTGGAATTAAGGATCACCAGGAACTCAGTAAAAAACGGACCATTTGCGGACATAGCCTGTCCTGCCGGAACTCATACATAACAAATCACCGTTGCCTTAAAGAGCAGGAGACCGGTCTCCATTACTTTTTAGAATCACATACAAAGGGGTATATTTACTAAGCTCCCGATTTTGACCGAGATGGCGTTTTTTCTTCAAAGTGTCATCTCGGTCATTTACTAAACACTAATCACGGCAGTGATGAGGTCATTCGTATTTTTTTGCTAGTCCAAGTTCAAAATTACGAATGAATACACCATCGGTCAAATTACGCCTGTTTAGATATGAATCTCGGTCATTTACTAACCATTCGTAATTGCATTTGCTGCCGCGAAAATGATTTCGCGGCCGCGAAAAATTACGATTCGCATTTTTTTCCTAAAAAAAAACGCGCCAGCCTTTGAAAACCGCGTTTACATGTGAACTTAATTATCCATTACTCACACCTGTTTTTTTGGGCCTATAAAAGTGTTTCAGGCACATTCTGAACTACTCTCACTCTGAAATGGCGGCTGTAGTGTGTGGCAATGGTTTTTTGTTGGCTGTGGGATACGTTAGACTGCTCCATGAGGCTTCCAGGAATCAGGACCAGGTAAGTGAACATGGCCAACAGGTTGTCCAGGTACCGCGGAGGCTGCGCCAGCCTCGTTTTTTTAGAGGGCGTTTAAACTTAAATGCATTGTCCGATGATAGGGTCATACAGATGTTCCGCCTAAATAGAAACAACATTTTCCACCTGTATGACCTTGTCAAACTGGGCATAGACCCTGAGACAGCACGCTCTCGCTCTGTCTCAGGCCTACACAAACTCCTGGCTGTGTTACACTTTATGGCTACTGGGAGCTTCCAGGCTGTGGCAGGCGACGTCATTGGGATCTCACAGCCCACCTTTTCAAGATTTTTGATGCAGGTGAGTCTAAAAATACATATGCGGTTATGGCTAAGTGTTGCTTGTGTAAGTTGAAACACCACAGTATTGTAGAGAATACCTAACATGACACTCACCTTAGCTTATTTAATGTCCACTCAGGTTTTGGATGTGTTGGAGCCACACATTAAAGCCTCAATCTGCTTCCCTACTGAGGAGTCGGAGTGGAGTGCTGTCAGGGTAGCTTTCTATGAGCTTGCAGGCATGCCCAATGTGCTGGGGGCCATAGATTGCACACACGTTCAGCTGAGATCACCTAAGGGCCGCCAGTATATATATACTAATAGGCATATGGATCAATCAACTAATGTCCAGGTGGTCTGTGATGCAAATTTAAAAATTATGAGTGTTGTTGCAGGTTACCCTGGTGCCTGCCATGACTCCTTCATCCTCAGTCAGTCATCGCTCTTCGATAAATTTGAGGAGGGACAAATGCCTGATGGCTGGCTGTTGGGTATGTTGAAAATGTTATGTGTGTATGTCTTTTAACCACAGCCTAGATTTTGGAGGAGGTGATAGAATAATCTAACATATGTCCTAATGTTGACTATATATGTTTTTCAGGTGATGGGGGTTACGGCTGCTACTCTTGGCTCCTTACTCCATTGTCCCAACCTGATTCTCCTGCTGAACACAGTTATAATCATGCACATAAGGCTACGCGGAATGTGATAGAAAGATGTTTTGGGGTGCTGAAGTCACGTTTTCGGTGTCTGGATAAATCTGGTGGCCTTTTGTTGTATAGTCCCTCAAAGGTGACTCGGATTGTGTTCTGCTGCTGTTTTCTCCATAATCTGTGTTTAAGTCAACATCTGGCACATGGTGAGGGAGAAAGCAGTCAGCAAGCAGAGGAGTTAGATACATCTGGTGACAGTGTGAGTACAATTGTAGGGAGGCAGGTACGTCAAGAAGTGATCCTGCGATATTTTACAGGTAAGTTTTATTATGCTGTAATTATCCTTCACTAAACACTTTGCTCTACTTTCTATTGTGTGTTCTGTTACTTACTGTTTGTTGTTTATAGTGGTGTGTCCATTGTGCTTAGTTGATGCTAACAAAACATTTACAGTCATTACCCTTGAAAAACATAACTACATACATACAGACCAGCTTAAAAAATTTTGGAGACGGACACAGGAATGTGTTTTTTTAACAAATTTTTGTATTTATTTGCACAAAAAGATTGGTGTTATTTTTTTCGCTTGTGTGTGCTGGGTGCTGGCTCACTGGCACGTGCTCTTGAGGAACGCCGGACAGGGGAGGTTACTGGCGTTTGAACAGGGGTCGTGGTCCCCGAGCTGGAGGTAACTTGCTGAGCTCCCATCATAGCAATATTGCTGCTCAAATTATTTAAACTGGCAATCAGCTGAGTGTTTGTAGCAGTGTGGCTGGCTACAATCCTGGATAAGGCCTCATTCACCACTTGATTGTGTTGAATGATCTGAACGAGTGCCTGCTGATGTCGCTGTTGCTCATCTATAATGCGGGATAAATGTGCATTCATTTGGCTGTTTTCAGCCCTAATTTGCTCCATTGAGGTAGCCATTCTCCCTACTTGTACTATCAGTCTGCCCGAGTTGCGACTAATACGCGGTAGATGATGGGGCAGACTGGCAAGGTGTTGTGTATGTTGGGTCAGGGTGGCATTGCTTTGGGCCTGTTGGCTTGTCCAACTGGCCCAAAAATCGCCAGGAATTTGGCTTGGGGGCGGAGCTTGTGCCAGTTGGGGACTGATGGATGGTTGGGGTATATCCTGCAACTGTATTGGCATGCTTGGATCAACAGCTGTAAGTTGCAGTGTGAAGGATGGCTCTTGTTCTGGTCCCTGCTGGTCCTCGGCGGACATCAAGTTGTGCTCTGTATGGGGTAGGCAACATGCAATGTTGTAATTTTTTTTAATTTGGCCTGGCTAATGCAACACATTAATACATTCCTAATACTACATTTTTGCATTATTAGCACTTGTTTTTCTCAACGTTAACAATTTATAATTTTTATATTTTAAAAAACCAACACAGGCGCAAACATTGCCAAATTTGCATATTCCTCACTTAACTAACTTCCCTCCACACCATTACACTGTTAGATTCCCTCCCCTCACCACGATATAGACTACTTACCTGTATAGTCCAGAGGAGCGGAGCAAGTAAGCCATCTACATACTGGACAGGGGCGATGTGTGAACACTCTAATGGTTTTTTTTTTTCGGTCCAACATTTAATTTTATTCATATTTTTTTAAAAATGTGAACGTGTGTGTGCTTAATGTATCCTCAAATCTGTTCTTTTCATACAAATAGGTTGTCTAGACCATCCACTAAGACCTTATCTAATTTTATTAAAGCACCTTGAGCAATTGAAGACGTTACATCACATTGATTGTTGAGGAAAACATGTAAACTCCAAACCAACTAACAACATCTTAAGTGTACTGTGTATATTATTGCTTATGTGTTTAATTTATGTTTTTACTCACCAGATAACTGAGGTGATCTGGCCTCATCACTCTGCGAACTCGACAATAGTGCCAGTGGTGGCTGGGGTGACACTGCCGAAAGTCTTCGCCTGGGTGGGGATGATGGAGGTGCGGAATCAGAGCCAAGACGCCGTGTCTTAGTTGGCCTCCTGGGTAAGTGGCCCAAGCCCTGTGATGGGCGCCTTACAGGAGGTCGGCTTCCAGAAGCAGAACCTAGGTGCAAAATTTAAACTTAATATTTTGTACTTCTATGTGTTTTCAGAATATGTGACTACAGTGAAGACTTACCTGCAATACCGGCATCATCCTGACTTGTGTGAGGCCTGTCTGGGCGGCTGGTCTGTGTGACTGTGGAAAAAGTGACCCCAACATTATTACCATGTTTTTGGAAAAATGACCCACTGAAAACCATTAATGTACTGTAAGCATCTATATGGTTTTGTTTAAAACAAATTTTTAAGCTTAAGAGCTTCTACATTCATGATTTTGAGTTGAATATCAAAATGTACTTGATGTGGCACACAATAAATTTATTTAAAATAAGTTTTTGGTCTCAGATATTGCAGAGATTGAGTACTTGCAAATATTTTTAAAATGTAATGTTTTAAAAATTTCCCCGCTTTTCTGTTTTTTAAAAAAACAAAAACCTTTTGTGGATTTTAAACAAACACACATGTTCAAGCATTATCGCCAAAAATTGCAACAAAAAAAGAAAAAAAAACATTCAAAACACAAACACACCTTAAGGGAGCATAGGCATGCAATCTGTTTTGTGAGAAAAAAATCATCCTTTAAACTTTAAAAATGAAATTAACTAAATTTTACAGACATTTTAAGAACAATATTACAAAACAAACTTACCATCCTGCGTGGGTCGGTCCGAATCCCGGACATGAGTAGCAGACACCACTTCGCCAGGAATCAATGCCCGCACAGGCTCCTCCCAGTCCCGATAGCTTACACGTAAAGGTGGCCCACCTCCGGTTCTCCGTGCAGATTTGGACTCTTTGGCCATCTTGGCCTTGACACGCCGCTTAATATCATAGAAACGCTTGCGGCACGTGTCCTCTGTCCGCCTCACCACACCCTCACTATTCACAGCAAGTATGACTTGCCCCCACAGGGCAGACTTCCTGCGGGAGGACACCCTGGCAGCATCCTGACCAAACAATTGGCGATGGTGCTTCATCAGCTCACGCACCAACGCCATGTTTTCAGCATAGCTGAACTTTATATTCCTGCCAGTCTTGGTAGTGGTGCGTGGCTGCGGTGCCACAACACCATCACTATCACTGGAAAATCCAGCAACAGGCACCCCCTCCTCCTCCTCCTCACTAACCTCCTCCCTCTCACTACCCCCCTCCACCTCACTACCAGCCTCCACCTCACTACCAGCCTCCACCTCACTAACCTCCGCCACCACACTGACCTCTGAGTCGGACATGACAAACAACATAAAACACACAAAAATGAAAACACAAAACACACTCCTCCACTACTCCTACTACACACCACACAGCCAACACACACGCTCACTCACTCACAAACAATGACAAAAGACTGAAAAAAAAAAACAAGGACAAAAAAGTTTACAAACTGGGAAAAAACAATACTACAAAGATCACAAGACTACTAACACACACAGTACAGCACTCAACAATCACCAAACTCCTCTCCAAATCCACCAAAAACTCCACCAAACTCACCAACTCCAAATACACCTTCCTCTCTCCTCTCCACTAGCTAAACCCACGAGGTGCGGAGTGTTTGGGGCGTTTTTATAGTAACATGCACAGACACTCCTCCTTCACGAATACAACCAATCACGGCCGCGTGACGTAAACGAAACTTAGGAGTAAAAACGCGGCCGCAAATTCCAAATCACTGCCGTAACAGACTTGTGACGCAGTCGTAAAAAAAACGCAACAACGCGGCCGCAAAATAGCAAACGCGGCCGCATTCAGCAGCAAAAAAGCACGAATGACATCGACATCGGAAGATACGGAAAATACGAATACGACTGCTTAGTAAATGAGTCGTAATCAATTCAAAAAGTTGCAGATTTACACTGTCGATGTCAGTCGTGATTGAACTTGAACATGATTCTGAAAAATACGAATCTTAGTAAATATACCCCAAAGTGTTAATTGTTTATTGCAAATTTATTTTATTCTTATTTTTATTTCATTTTTATTCTCACTGTATGTTAATAACGCAAAGAGCGCGCTCAAGCAAAAAGGTTTAAATTAATATTGTAATTTTTAAACGAATTATTAGCATAATAAACAAGTTTATATTTAGACACATCCCATTGCCTTCTTTAATTATCTACTACACTTACATATATACTGTGCATAACTATATATACCTCAATTTGACAACAGAATCTCACTGTATTTTTCTTATTATTAATAATTTTTTATTAACTTGTAATAATTTAACAAATTTTTTGCAGAAAACTGCATTCTATCTATACTTTAATAAACCACCATTTCTGAGTATTAACCAGTAGCGCCAAAGGTTGGTCCCTCCTCCTAGATATTGTAAAACAAGGAAACAACAGAAAAGAGTTTCCTATTCTAACCTGGGCTGCTCGGGTACTCAAATACACAAGTAGACATTATAGGGAGCGCAGAGCACCCCCCCCCAGCTATACTGTCCCCAAGACTGGTTGGGAGCAAAGTGAACGCCACCGCACATTCTCCGTTATTGGGCTGCGCATGCTTACGGACAGGATGGCAGGAAGGGATCTGACTTTGGCAACAAAAATGGAAGGAGCTCAGCGGAGATATGTGTTGCAGCCCCTCCTTCTTAAATCTGGGGTATATTCGGTGTTGCAGGTACCCCCTTGCAAAAACAACTTGGTAAATATGCACCGTAAGTGAGATTCAGATTACTTCTTGTGTCTTATAAAAGTATATGATCATATGTACTTGCCAACATTAGGTGGCAGGGTCACAATGATGGGATCCAGGGCGAATAATGTCATCAGCCACCCGGACCACCCACTTCCATGGGCTGCAGGAAGACAGCCTATTGGAGACTCTTGAACGGCCAATAGATCGCGGGTCCGTCAGCCAGTGTGTACGGGCGATACGTCTGTGAACTCAGTCGTTCACATACGTATCGCGTCGGCCCCGCATCACAGCCGACGGCCAATATATCTACCGATATAATGGCACGTCGCTGTGTGTGTACAGCGGTCGACCGACCACCCGTAACACATGCTGCGGCAGCCGGTGGTGATTGACAGCTGAACTGGGCAGCCGTGTGTACATGCCCGCCCAGTTTATGACGTCAGCCCCCGACGGATCGGGCAGTGTGTATGCTCAACACACTGCCCGATCCGTCCATAGATATATCTGCCGATCAATTGATTGGCAGATATATCTACCAGTGTGTACCCACCTTTATCCGAGAGAGCCATCTGAGATACATTCTGGGAAGAGTATGCAAGTATGGATTTGAGGGTCTACAGTGATCTTTGCCATTCTTCTACTAAGATTTTCAAACAAGATGCAGTTAATATATCGGCCGCAAACCCCCTCCTCTTGGCCAGTGGCTCAAATTATGACAACAATAGCAATGGTATATAATACGATTACTATATCTGCTGTTACATCATGCTGTTCACGGGACACAATGGGGGATATTCAATTGTTTGAAAGGTCAGTTGGGTGTCTGTTTTTTCCTAATAGACAGGAAAAAACACACCCAACCGACTTTTCAAACATTTGAATTCCCCCCAATGTGTGGATCTGAGTCCTCAATCAGTGCACTAGACCAGTGAGTAGCTACCAGGAAGAAGAGACAGGAGCCCTACCATGAGGTGGGAGAATGTGTGCTTAGAAAGTGCAGTACTGGTTCTGTTATGTTTGTGTATTTAGTTATTATTTAAATATGTTTGATACAGCCTATACTATAGCATAGTTGCCTACCCTCCATCATTCTGCAGGAGACTCCCTGAAATAGTAGCAATCTCCCTCACTCCCTGAATGGTCCCTCAATCTCCCTGAAAAAAAGGAAATCATACAGTAGATACATACATTTAAATGGGATCATCAGTGCCATTTCCCCTGTATTGGTTATAAGGCACAATGATCCCTATGGCTACATGCATTTTAAAGGTTTCTTGTGGCCACTTACAGTATATGGAACCTCTTGTAAAACACAATACACAAACAAATCCTGCAAAATATAAGAGTCTATTCTTCAACAAGTAGATCTTACTAACTTTGGGGCTCATTTACATTTGGATGTAAGTCATTTTCATGACACGCCTCTCAGATGTAGCAGTAGACATCCGCGCTGATAGGTGTTACTTTAACAGCTCCCTGAAATGCTGTTTCAAAAGTAGGCAAGTATGACTATAGAACATCTATATTGTGTAAAATATTAATACTGTATTCCATACAGTATCCACTGTATAAAAAGACCAATATTTACATTAATATCCATGGTGTTATTAGATTCTCAACCGCTCTTCAAGACTCCCGCACTTGCTCAAATGTTCAGCAGAGCGGGAGTTTGTGGAAACCCCCCTCTAGATATCCTTTTTTTCCACTGCCTCCCTACGCTGATCTGTTTCCCTACCTAGACTGATGAGGCTGCAATCGGGAGTAAGAGTCTGCCTGTGCAATGGCTGGATTCTGCCTGGCAGTCAGTCCTTGAAGTGGGAACTGCAATAAATTAGAGTCATGTAGCCATTCCAGAAGTGACATTTCCAGCAATAGGGGCTGAGATTTGCTTATCACCACTAGAGAACTGGTTTGTCTTTTGTAACAAGGCAACAAATGTGAATACAAATGTGAAGCATACTTGCCTACCCTCCCGGAATGGGCAGGAGGCTCCCCGAAAAACAGGTGACCCTCCCGGCCCCCCGGAAAGGTGGGCAAGCCTCCCGTTTTCCCCGTCAGGCCCTCCGCACCCCACCTCGGCCACCCACAGCTGGAACAGGTGGGTGGTCCGAGGGGATCCGATGATGCAATTCGGGTTGAATCGCGTCATCGTAGCTCCGC
Source organism: Pseudophryne corroboree (assembly GCF_028390025.1). Classification (NCBI taxonomy): domain Eukaryota; kingdom Metazoa; phylum Chordata; class Amphibia; order Anura; family Myobatrachidae; genus Pseudophryne; species Pseudophryne corroboree. The sequence goes on along the minus strand of NC_086452.1, from coordinate 54,906,596 downwards.
CCCCGCTATACAGTGCCTATTTTCTCCGCACTGTATAGCGGGGGGCGGAGCCACGATGACGCGATCATGATACCACACACCCCGGACTGCTCACTTGCCCGTAATCATGCCCCCAGACAGCCCACATTCACTCTGACCACGCCCCCGGACAGCCCATCATGCTGCCGGCCACGCCCCCATGCACCTACAACGCTGCCTCCATCCTGGAAGAGGGGGCAGCAAAGCAGGCAAGTATGATCTGACGTATATATACATCTATCTGTGAGTGTTATTAATAGCTTCTTTATATAAAGCAAATGCTTTGTAAGTTTTGATGGCACTTTAGTAACAGAGACAGGAGCCGGTAGGGTAATTGGGCAGCCTACGGTGTTTCTGGGCCCCTGTACTTATACTGGTTTCCTCCGCTCGGGGTCACGCGGATTTCTTCAGTAAGTGGAGCGGCAGAGAGATTTCCGGGTACTTCCAGAGAGTGGCTTTCAGCCCATAACAATCAATAGCCTCAGATATAAATTATGTAGAGAACATTAAGAGCACAGAGAAGGTGCTCTCACACTGCTGTAACCATAATATGCAGGTTAAAACTCCTAACTCTTACTATAAATATTTGATTAGAATCTCCAGCTAGTAAGGGGGCAGCAACATAATCTCTCCCAGAGAGGGGAAGCAATGGATCCTGGAAGCTTTTAGCACAGTACAGGAAACCCCAGACGGTGGGGAGTGGGGAAAAGAGTAAGGTAGATGCAGAGAGTATTACAGATGTCTCTAAAGTTCTCTCCGAGTGTCACCCAACCGCTGCCGCCCTGAACATCCGAAAACTCAAACAGCCAAATACAGATGGGAGTAGCAGCTCCTCTTCTCCGTCTTATTCCCGGGCTTACCATGTGTGGTCAGCACAAACATTAAAGGCTTTCTTAGAATGAAGAGCCGGACAGGGGAAAGCTAGAGAAGAAAGGGATAGACTGGGCTATTAGATGTGGCTGGCGAAGGATTGTACTCACAGCGTGTTCACTTTCACTGTGACCTCGGCGCAGTGGGAGCTGACCTTTTTTTAGTACTTATAAATATGGAGATCAACAAATGACAATGCAAACGCAGAACATGCAGGTATCAGAGCACTGGCTCATGGGGAAATAATGCATTCATATCCCGTCACACTGCACATGGGCAAATAACGCATTCATATCCCGTCACACTGCGCATGGGCAAATAACGCATTCATATCCCGTCACACTGCGCATGGGCAAATAACGCATTCATATACTGTCACACTGCGCATGGGCAAATAACGCATTCATATCCCGTCACACTGCGCATGGGCAAATTACGCATTCATATCCCGTCACACTATGCATGGGCAAATAACGCATTCATATCCCGTCACACTGCGCATGGGGAAATAACGCAATCATATCCTGTCACATTGCGCATGGGAAATAACGCATTCATATCCCGTCACATTGCGCATGAGTAAATAACGCAATCATATACTGTCACATTGCGCATGGGAAATAACGCATTCATATCCCGTCACATGCGCACGAGGAAATAACGCAATCATATCCTGTCACAATTCGCATGGGAAATAACGCATTCATATCCCGTCACATTGCGCATGGGGAAATAATGCATTCATATCCCGCCACATTCCGCATGAGGAAATAACGCAATCATATATTGTCACATTGCGCATGGGAAATAACGCATTCGTATCCCGTCACACTGCGCATGAGGAAATAACACATTCATATCCCGACACACTGCGCATGGGCAAATAACGCATTCATATCCAGTCACACTGCACATGGGGAAATAACGCATTCATATCCCGTCAAATTGTGCATGAGGAAATAACGCATTCATATCCTGTCACATTGCACATGGGGAAATAACGCATTCATATCCCGTCACATTGCGCATGAGGAAATAACGCAATCATATCCTGTCACATTGCGCTTGGGAAATAACGCATTCATATCTCACGTCACATTGCGCATGGGGAAATAACGCATTCATATCCCGTCACATTGTGCATGAGGAAATAACGCATTCATATCCTGTCACATTGCGCATGGGGAAATAACGCATTCATATCCCGTCACATTGCGCATGAGGAAATAACGCAATCATATCCTGTCACATTGCGCTTGGGAAATAACGCATTCATATCTCACGTCACATTGCGCATGGGGAAATAACGCATTCATATCCCGTCACATTGCGCATGAGGAAATAACGCATTCATATCCTGTCACATTGCGCATGGGAAATAACGCATTCATATCCCGTCACATTGCGCATGGGGAAATAATGCATTCATATCCTGTCACATTGCGCATGAGGAAATAACACATTCATATCCTGTCACACTGCGCATGGGCAAATAACGCATTCACATCCCATCACACTAAGCATGGGGAAATAACGCATTCATATCCTGTCACACTGCGCATGGGGAAATAACGCATTCATATCCCATTACATTGCGCATGGGGAAATAATAAGATTTTAAACCTACCGGTAAATCTTTTTCTCCTAGTCCGTAGAGGGTGCTGGGGACTCCGTAAGGACCATGGGGATAGACGGGCTCCGCAGGAGACATGGGCACTAAAAAAATAACTTTAGGTATGGATGTGCACTGTCTTCCTCCCTCTATGCCCCTCCTCCAGACCTCAGTTAGAGAAACTGTGCCCAGAGGAGACGGACAGAACGAGGAAAGGATTTTTGTTAATCTAAGGGCAAGATTCATACCAGCCCACACCATCCACACCGTATAACTTGGGATATACGAACCAGTTAACAGTATGAAACAACACAACATCAGTCCGAGACTGATCTTAACTGTAACATAACCCTTATGTAAGCAATAACTATATACAAGTCTTGCAGATGTAGTCCGCACCGGGATGGGCGCCCAGCATCCTCTACGGACTAGGAGAAAAAGATTTACCGGTAGGTTTAAAATCTTATTTTCTCTTACGTCCTAGAGGATGCTGGGGACTCCGTTAGGACCATGGGGATTATACCAAAGCTCCAAAACGGGCGGGAGAGTGCGGATGAATCTGCAGCACCGACTGAGCAAAAAGGAGGTCCTCCTCAGCCAGGGTATCAAACTTGTAGAACTTTGCAAAGGTGTTTGAACCCAACCAAGTAGCAGCTCGGCACAGCCGTAATGCTGAGACCCCTCGGGCAGCCGCCCAAGAAGAGCCCACCTTCCTAGTGGAATGGGCCTTTACCGATTTTGGTAACGGCAATCCAGCTGTAGAATGAGCCTGCTGAATCGTGTTACAGATCCAGCGAGCAATAGTCTGCTTCGAAGCAGGAGCGCCAACCTTGTTGGCTGCATACAGGACAAACCGTGCGTCTGTTTTTCTGACCCGAGCCGTTCTGGCCACGTAAATTTTCAAAGCCCTGACCACATCAAGGGACTCGGAATCCTCCAAGTCTCGCGTAGCCACAGGCACCACAATAGGTTGGTTCATATGAAAAGATGAAACCACCTTGGGCAAGAATTGAGGACGGGTCCGCAATTCCGCTCTATCCACATGGAAAACCAGATAGGGGCTTTTGTGAGACAAAGCCGCCAACTCCGACACTCGCCTAGCCGAAGCCAAGGCTAACAACATGACCACTTTCCAAGTGAGATATTTTAATTCCACCGTTTAAGTGGTTCAAACCAGTGAGACTTAAGGAACCGCAACACCACATTAAGGTCCCAAGGTGCCACTGGAGGTACAAAAGGAGGCTGAATATGCAGCACTCCCTTCACAAAAGTCTGTACTTCTGGGAGAGAAGCCAATTCCTTCTGAAAGAAAATGGATAGGGCCGAAATCTGAACCTTAATGGAGCCTAATTTTAGGCCCAAATTCACTCGAGTTTGTAGGAAGTGGAGGAAACGGTCCAGATGGAATTCTTCTGTAGGAGCATTTCTGGCCTCACACCAAGAAACATACTTCCGCCATATACGGTTATAATGTTTAGCTGTCACGTCCTTCCTAGCCTTTATCAGAGTAGGAATGACCTCATCCGGAATGCCTTTTTCCGCTAGGATCCGGCGTTCAACCGCCATGCCGTTAAACGCAGCCGCGGTAAGCCTTGGAACAGACAGGGCCCCTGTTGCAACAGGTCCTCTCTGAGAGGAAGAGGCCACGGATCTTCTGTGAGCATTTCCTGCAGATCAGGATACCAGGCCCTTCGCGGCCAATCTGGAACAATGAGAATTGTCTGTACTCCTCTTTTTCTTATTATTCTCAACACCTTGGGGATGAGAGGAAGAGGAGGAAACACATAGACCGATTGGAACACCCACGGTGTTACCAGGGCGTCCACAGCTATCGCCTGAGGGTCTCTTGACCTGGCGCAATACCTCTGTAGTTTCTTGTTGAGGCGGGACACCATCATGTCTATCTGCGGCAGTCCCCACTGACTTGCAATCTGTGCGAAGACTTCCTGATGAAGTCCCCACTCTCCTGGATGTAGATCGTGTCTGCTGAGGAAGTCTGCTTCCCAGTTGTCCACACCTGGAATGAACACTGCTGTCAGTGCGCTTACATGATTTTCGGCCTAGCGAAGAATCCTGGAGGCTTCCGCCATTGCCACTATGCTCTTTGTGCCGCCTTGGCGGTTTACATGAGCCACTGCGGTGATGTTGTCTGACTGAATCAGAACTGGCAGGTCGCGAAGCAAATTCTCCGCTTGACGAAGGCTGTTGTATATGGCCCTCAGCTCCAGGACGTTGAGGTGAAGACAAGCCTCCTGGCTTGACCAGAGACCTTGGAAGTTTCTTCCCTGTGTGACTGCTCCCCAACCTCGGAGGCTCGCGTCCGTGGTAACCAGAATCCAGTCCTGAATGCCGAACCTGCGACCCTCTAGAAGGTGAGTACTCTGCAGCCACCACAGGAGAGATACCCTGGCCCTGGGGGACAGGGTGATCATCTGATGAATTTGTAGATCAATAGGTCCCTGACCAGAGTAGAGTTCCTGGGCCTTTTCTATCGGAAGATAAACCCTTTTCTGGTCCGTATCCAGAATCATGCATAAGAAGGTCAAACGAGTCGTAGGAACCAACTGTGACTTCGGGATATTGAGAATCCAGCCGTGTTGTTGTAACACCTTCAGTGAAAGTGATACGCTGTTCAACAACTGCTCTCGTGATCTCGCTTTTATGAGGAGATCGTCCAAGTACGGGATAATTGTGACACACTGCTTGCGCAGGAGCACCATAATTTCCGCCATTACCTTGGTGAAAATCCTCGGGGCCGTGGAAAGCCCAAACGGCAACATCTGAAATTGGTAATGACAATCCTGTACCGCAAATCTCAGGTATGCCTGATGAGGTGGATATATGGGAACATGAAGGTATGCATCCTTTATGTCCAGGTATACCATAAAATCCCCCCCATCTAGGCTGGCGATGACCGCTCTGAGCGATTCCATCTTGAACTTGAACCTTTTCACGTACAGGTTTAAGGATTTTAAATTTAAAATGGGTTTGACCGAACCGTCCGGTTTCGGGACTACAAACAGGGTTGAGTAATCCCTTGTTGAAGCAGGGGAACTTTGACCACCACCTGTTGAAGACACAATTTTTGAATTGCATTTAAAACTATCTCCCTTTCTGGGGGAGAAGCTGGTAGGGCCGATTTGAAAAACCGGCGAGGAGGCACCTCTCCGAATTCCAGCTTGTAACCCTGGGAAACAATTTCTATTGCCCAGGGATCCACCTGTGAGTGAACCCAGACGTGGCTGAAAAGTCGAAGACGTGCCCCCACTGGGGCGGACTCCCTCAGCGGAGGCCCAGCGTCATGCGGTAGATTTTGTAGAGGCCTGGGAGGACTTCTGCTCCTGGGAACTAGCTGTGTTTGGCAGCTTTTTCCCCCTGCCCTTACCTCGGGCAAGAAAGGACGATCCCCGTACTCTCTTGTTTCTATGTGACCGAAAGGACTGCATCTGATAATGTGGCGCTTTCTTAGGCTGCGAGGAAATATAAGGCAAAAAAGTTGATTTACCTGCCGTAGCTGTGGAAGCTAGGTCCGAGAGACCTTCCCCAAACAATTCCTCACCCTTGTAAGGTAAAACCTCCATATGCCTCTTTGAGTCGGCATCACCCGTCCATTGTCGGGTCCATAGGACTCGTCTAGCAGAAATTGCCATAGCGTTGACTCTAGAACCCAGTAGGCCAATGTCTCTTTGAGCATCTCTCATACATAACACAGCATCTTTAATATGACCCAGGGTCAATAAAATGGTATCCTTATCCAGGGTATCAATTTCCGCCGATAAGGTATCTGTCCACGCTGCTCGCTTCTCGGCCTTTTGGCTAAGATCAAGTGTAGTATCTGTTCTTATCAGTGGAGAATCACCGGGCCGCTTATCCCTACTTCGTAGGGGTCATGATCCTCCTACGATGTATAGGGAACGGTCTGGTGTAGTATCTGCGGTAGAGAAACACAGGGTGGAGTACCTGTTCTTACACTAGGAGCGTGAGAGGTTCCTAGATGTGGAATGGAGAAACATCCTGTGGAGTATCGTGCCGGGGTGTGGCGGGCCCCTGGCCAGGAGTGGAGAAAAACTGGGCTGAGTATTCCTATCTTCGTGGGGGCCTAAGGAACCCTCACGTTGTTTAGGAACGGCCTGGTCTAGTATCTACTCTTGTACTGGGGGTTGACCCTGGCATAGAGCAGTACGAAGCTTGGTCTGGCTGAGAGGCTGGAAGCTGCTTAGAAGCTCGAGGTGAAACGTGCCCCTGGCATTCCGGGTGCCAGGGGTGCCTGAACCCGCACTGGTGTAAGGTTCCCACCATGTGCACAGTAAGGCACTTTGCACTGCTCACCTCCCCAACTTCTGGTGCACCACATCCTTTGCCCTGGCCTTTTGGCTAGGGCAAGGATAATTTTTTACCCCCCCCCCCGGCCTTCTGGCTGGGGCTTATTTATTTATTTATGCCCACATATGTTTTGCTTTTGCACCTGCACTTGCACAACATTAGCACTTTTTTACGTTTTTTGTAGTGTGTGTCACGTTCACGTTTTTCGATTGGGGTTTAGGTGAGACCCTTATGGGCCGCCCTCTCCTCTTCGTTGCTGAGGTCCTCTCCACGGGGGGAGGACCAGACGCAGTTATCGGTCCCCAGGGGGATGCTTCGACCAACCCTGGGGACACACGAGGGTTCCTCTGCGCTTCGGCAAGGGGGGACCCACAGTCCCTTTGTTCCCTCAGTAGGCCTTTTGGCTCTGAGGGTTAGAGGAGTAACGGGGCCCTTCTCCTTTTGGAGAGGGTCCAAGAACCTATGCCCCCAGCACGTTTGGTCACAGACACTGGGTGATGAAGCACCGCACCTCGGGCTTCAAGTAAAAAAAAAAAAAAAAATCTGTCCACGCTGCTACAGCGCTACAAACCCAAGCCGACGCTATCGCCAGTCTGAGTAAGGTACCAGAATGTGTGTAAATGGACTTCAAGGTAGCCTCCTGCTTGCGATCAGCAGGATCCCTGAGGGTTGCCGTATCTTGGGATGGTAATGCTACCTTTTTGGATAAGCGTGTCAACGCTTTGTCCACCCTTGGGGAGGATTCCCACCGTATCCTGTCCTTAGTCGGGAAAGGATACGCCATAAGAATCCTTTTGGGAATCTGCAGTTTATTGTCTGGAGATTCCCAAGCCTTTTCAAATAACTCGTTCAGCTCATGAGATGGGGGAAAGGTTACCTCAGGTTTCTTTTCCTTAAACATGTGTACCCTCGTGTCATCTGTGATATGCAGTACATCCTTTATTGCAATAACCATATAGTGAATACTTTTAGACAATTTTGGCTGTAACTTTGTATCATCGTAGTCGACACTGGAGTCAGAATCTGTGTCGGTATTAGTGTCTACTATTTGGGATAGTGGGCGCTTTTGAGACCCCGAAGGTCCCTGCGACATAGGGGCAGGCAGGGCTTGACTCCCAGTACACTCCCTTAACTCAGCTTTGTCCAACCTTTTGTGCAATAAATTTACATTAGCACTTAAAACATTCCACATATCCAACCAGTCAGATGTCGGTGTTGCCGACGGAGACACCACAGTCATTTGCTCCACCTCCTCCCTAGGAGAGCCTTCTACCTCAGACATGCCGACACACGCGTACCGACACACCACACACTCAGGGAATCCTCTTATCTGAAGACAGTTCCCCCACAAGGCCCTTTGGAGAGACAGAGAGAGAGTATGCCAGCACACACCCAGCGCCAATTTGACCCAGGGAAAAAACAATATTTTTACCCAGATAGCGCTATTATATATATCTGCGCCAAATTATGTGCCCCCCCTTCTTTCAAACCCTCTTTCACCGTGTTCAGCAGGGGAGAGTCCGGGGAGCTTCTTCTCAGCGGTGTGCTGTGGAGAAAATGGCGCTGGTGAGTGCTGAGGAACAAGCTCCGCCCCCTCAGCGGCGGGCTTCGGTCCCGCTGAAATCATTAAAAAAACTGGCGGGGGATCTCTTATACACAGTGTAGAGCCTGTATATACTCATTTTAGCCAGATCGGAGGTTTAAATTGCTGCCCAGGGCGCCCCCCCCCTGCGCCCTGCACCCTTACAGTGCCTGCCGTGTATGTGTTGTGTGGGAGCAATGGCGCGCAACGTTACCGCTGCGCGTTACCTCAGTGAAGATCCGAAGTCTTCTGCCGTCTCTGAAGTCTTCTTTCTTCTCATACTCACCCGGCTTCTATCTTCCGGCTCTGTGAGGAGGACGGCGGCGCGGCTCCGGGACTAACGGCGAGGGTGATACCTGCGTTCCATTCCCTCTGGAGCTAATGGTGTCCAGAAGCCTAAGAAGCAGAGCCTAGCATTAGAGTAGGTCTGCTTCTCTCCCCTCAGTCCCTCGATGCAGAGAGTCTGTTGCCAGCAGGCTCCCTGAAAATAAAAAACCTAACAAAATTTCTTTCTTTCAGGAAACTCAGGAGAGCTCCCTGTAATGCACCCAGTCTCCTCTGGGCACAGTATCAAACTGAGGTCTGGAGGAGGGGCATAGAGGGAGGAGCCAGTGCACACCCATACCTAAAGTTCTTGTTTAGTGCCCATGTCTCCTGCGGAGCCCGTCTATCCCCATGGTCCTTACGGAGTCCCAAGCATCCTCTAGGACATGGGTCTTCAACCTGCGACCCTCCAGCTGCTGTGGAACTACACATCCCAGCATGCCCTGCCTCAGTTTTAGCATACCTTAATAGCAAAACTGTGGCAGGGCATGCTGGGATGTGTAGTTTCACAGCAGCTGGAGGGCCACAGGATGAAGACCCATGCTCTAGGACGTAAGAGAAAACGCATTCATATCGCATCACATTGCGCATGGGTAAATAATGCATTCATATCCCATCACATTGCGCATGGGGAAATAACGCATTCATATCCCGTCAAACTGCGCATGGGGAAATAATGCATTCATATCCCGTCACACTGCACATGGGGAAATAACGCATTCATATCCCGTCACATTGCGCAGGGGGAAATAACGCATTCATATACTGTCACACTGCGCATGGGGAAATAACGCATTCATATCCCGTTACACTGCACATGGGGAAATAATGCATTCATATCCCGTCACATTGCACATGGGGAAATAACGCATTCATATACTGTCACACTGCGCATGGGGAAATAACGCATTCATATCCCGCCACACTGCGCATGGGGAAATAATGCATTCATATCCCGTCATACTGCACATGGGGAAATAACGCATTCATATCCCATCACATTGCGCATGGGTAAATAATGCATTCATATCCCATCACATTGCGCATGGGGAAATAACGCATTCATATCCCGTCAAACTGCGCATGGGGAAATAATGCATTCATATCCCGTCACACTGCACATGGGGAAATAACGCATTCATATCCCATCACATTGCGCATGGGGAAATAATGCATTCATAATCTGTCACAGTGCGCATGGGGAAATAACGCATTCATATCCCGTCAAACTGCGCATGGGGAAATAATGCATTCATATCCCGTCATACTGCACATGGGGAAATAACGCATTCATATCCCATCACATTGCGCATGGGTAAATAATGCATTCATATCCCATCACATTGCGCATGGGGAAATAATGCATTCATATCCCGTCAAACTGCGCATGGGGAAATAATGCATTCATATCCCGTCACACTGCACATGGGGAAATAACGCATTCATATCCCATCACATTGCGCATGGGGAAATAATGCATTCATAATCTGTCACAGTGCGCATGGGGAAATAACGCATTCATATCCCGTCAAACTGCGCATGGGGAAATAATGCATTCATATCCCGTCATACTGCACATGGGGAAATAACGCATTCATATCCCATCACATTGCGCATGGGTAAATAATGCATTCATATCCCATCACATTGCGCATGGGGAAATAACGCATTCATATCCCGTCAAACTGCGCATGGGGAAATAATGCATTCATATCCCGTCACACTGCACATGGGGAAATAACGCATTCATATCCCATCACATTGCGCATGGGGAAATAATGCATTCATAATCTGTCACACTGCACATGGGGAAATAATGCATTCATATCCCGTCACATTGCACATGGGGAAATAACGCATTCATATACTGTCACACTGCGCATGGGGAAATAACGCATTCATATCCCGCCACACTGCGCATGGGGAAATAATGCATTCATATCCCGTCATACTGCACATGGGTAAATAACGCATTCATATCCCATCACATTGCGCATGGGTAAATAATGCATTCATATCCCATCACATTGCGCATGGGGAAATAACGCATTCATATCCCGTCAAACTGCGCATTGGGAAATAATGCATTCATATCCCGTCACACTGCAAATGGGGAAATAACGCATTCATATCCCATCACATTGCGCATGGGGGAATAATGCATTCATAATCTGTCACAGTGCGCATGGGGAAATAATGCATTCATATCTCGTCACATTGCGCATGGAGAAATAATGCACTCATATACCGCCACATTGCGCATGGGGAAATAACGCCTTCATATCCCGTCACATTGCGCATGGGGAAATAACGCCTTCATATCCCATCACACTGCGCATGGGGAAATGATGCCTTCATATCCCGTCACATTGCGCATGGGGAAAGAACGCCTTCATATCCCATCACACTGCGCATGGGGAAAGAACGCCTTCATATCCTGTCACATTGCGCATGGGGAAATAACGCATTCATATCCCATCACATTGCGCATAGGGAAATAACGCAATCATATCCCGTCACATTGCGCATGGGGAAATAACGCATTCATATCCCGTCACATTGCGCATGGGGAAATAACGCATTCATATCCTGTCACATTGCGCATGGGGAAATAACGCATTCATATCCTGTCACATTGCGCATGGGGAAATAACGCATTCATATCCTGTCACATTGCGCATGGGGAAATAACGCCTTCATCTATGATCACAATCTACTCAGCAGTTTTTTTGACTAGGGTTCTAAGTACGTACCTCTCTGCCTGTAGATGCAGGACCATGCAAACCTTAGGGACCCAGACATCCTGAGAAGCCTAGCAACTTATACCTAATCCTTGTAGTATCACAAAAATGAATTTACTATATTTTTTTACACTTTACAAGTCATTTTGTTGAAGTTAAGCACATAGACTTGGATAGGCTTATCTCCAGCAAAATGGGTGTTAAATTAGAACCCTGTAGAAAGTTTGTAAAAAGAAAGTTTTTACAATTCGACTCTCTACTCCATTCTGCAGTTCTACTTTTCCACCACTAAAGGCAGCGCTGAGCACTAAGCCCCACAAGTGAATATTGTGCCTCATTAAGCCACGGGCTACATACTGGTATGTGCTCCCTTTAAACCAAATTAAAAACCGGTTAGAGCAATGTGGGCCCCTCAGTGTTCAGTGGCCCTTTGGTGGGAGCATAAGTTTCTTTATGGATGATGTGACTCTGGGTGGAGGTTACAGTATATTATTATGATCATTTACTGTATCTTTTAGTGATAGGCAGGATGTATAACACACAGTGGGGTTGATGCAGAGAGAGTACATGGGACATACAATGCCTGAAAGAAAAGTGCATGTAAAATAGTATATATTACAGACATCTACCCCATACGTAGGTGCAATACTAGGTACAAATAAGCATACATTTGATTAGGCCCAGCTCTATTTAACTTCCATTTGCGCGGACATCCTCTATTGTCTACGTGACAATAGCTCTGCCTCTGCCATCAGAAGTGTACATGTGATTAAACAGCTATCGGCAAGAGAGCTCCTCTACAACCACAGGGTTTTCTGCTCATAATCGGTCTCCACGCGCCTTACAAGCCACAAACTACTCAGCCCTGCAGTGGAGAACGGCTGTGACAGTGGTGTGCTAGTGCTGCGGAATCGGGGAGCCGGTTTCCTCGCTCCTGCGGGTTGCGGCCTACCCACGAGCCGGGGCCTTGATCTGCGGACAGCGTCCCTGGCCACGCTGTGACCCTCCCCAGAACGCCTGACGGGGATCCTTGATCACCGCTCCCGCCGCCGGACCGTCTCTCCAGCCGCACTGAGGGGGAGGCCCGAGACCTGACAGACGTTGGAGCGGGTGATCCGGTGCCCCGGCAGTGGCCATCTTAGATCACGAGACGCGGCAGACACCCGGTGGGGGTGTCCCCCCCATGGCCAGGTGAGCCTCTCCCCCTGCCCTAGCTTGCAAGAGGCGTCCTCCTCCGTCCCCCCACCCCGCACGCACCTATCACCGGCGGGCGCCAACATCAGCCCTAGCCAAGCCGCCGGGCACGGTGCCTGGCCTCTCAGACGGGCCTATACCGGGGCTAGACTCTCGTACCCCTTGGGGCTTTCCTCGACGCCCCACATCACCTGGTACACCCCGCACAACTTCCCCTCGCTCCCTGGAGCGCTATATCAGGAGGTGGAGAAAGGGCCTTCCGGCTGCAGCCTACAGATAGGCCTCTACTCGCAGCCCCACTCACCGGTGGACCCCTGTGAGTGGACCCGCCTCATACAGAACTGCACAGAGCAGACCTGCTTGAGTCCTCCTAGCGAGGCTCCATAGAGAGACCAGCACCATCTTAGGGCCGGACCCCTTCCCTCATGCGGGGACCCCCCCCCCCCCCCCCCCAGCTTCTCCGTCTCTCTCCTTTATATAAATACGCTCCACTCCCTCTCTTGATTTACGATTTATCAGTGTCCTGCTTTATTATTGCCGACCTATAACAAATGTCTGAGGCGTGTCCTCTTGAGTGCTCTCCACAAGACCTGCCTTCCGCTGCCAGCGATACTACTGTTCACAGGAATGTACCACCTTGGATGCAGGTCCTCTAATATCTTACTCGAGATTACCTGATGACCCCCTGAGACCAGGCCACGGGGAGTGACCGCTCCCTAGGAGCTATGCTGCTGTATGTATCCTTTTGAACCTGACATACTCTGAGCTTATTGCAACCTCAAAAAGTTACGAGACCTCAGGCAGACCTGAGACCTTTTTTTTACCCAACTACATCTCCGCAGATGGAGAACCGTTCCTCCCCTCATCCCTCAACATCCCCTTCTGCCTCCTCTATCTCGAATCCGGCAGATGATATGGCTGATCCTGCGATGGCAGGTGGCCGCGACCTACGGGAAATTCTGACCTTCATGAGATCCCTCCCCACTAAGCAAGACCTTCAAGACACTATTAGGAACGAACTTGCCTCCATTAAAGGTGAAATCTCATACTTGTCAGATCACTTGGTAACTCTGGAGGAAGACCAAGAGACTAATGTCTCCTGTATGTCATCTTTGAGAGAATCCATCCTTGCTCAGTCTAAAGAAATCCGTGCCTTACAGTCGAGAATGACAGATATCGACAACAGAGGCAGACGGAATAACATCCGTGTCCGCGGTCTCCCGGAAGATGTTCCCAAATCTGGGCTCGTGGATGCCCTGACCAAAATATTTAACGAACTCTTGAATAAGGATTCGGATAACGTTATTACTTTTGATAGAGCCCATAGGGCCCTCAAGCCGAGAGGCCTCCCCACCGACAGACCCAGTGATGTCATTTGCCGGCTCCACTACTTCTCTCAGAAAGAGGAGATTATGTTCAAAGCCCGTCAACTGTCCGGAATTGACTTCAATGGGTCCGACATATGTCTCTATCAAGACCTCTCCTGGCACACCCTCCAGCAACGGAAATTCTTGAATACCCTAACGGACGAATTGCGGAAACGTCAATTACGTTATCGCTGGGGTTTCCCTTTTAACCTTCAAGCCTGCTCTTCGGGAAAGTGGTTCACTCTGTCCTCCCACGCAGACCTCTCATTGTTCTGCTCCTCGTTAGGTCTACCTCCACTGGACATACCTGACTGGGAATCCCTCTCCCCAAACGGGCCCCTAGCTCCCAACCCTGGCACGAGGTTCGAAGTGCCAAGAATGAGCTCCATCGGTCGCCTCTCCCTCCAAGAACGGTCTGCTATGAGGGACTCTCTGGTATTGCTCCATTCCTCCTGGTTTCTTCTAGAGACTCATTTTGCTATTGCCGTTTAGGAGGGTGACTCCCTCCCACTTCACCTTTTGAGAATGGACTTATATGAAGGACTCTCCTGTTTTACGCAGCATTTTCTTATTTCTCTCTAGGTGCTCGCTTTGTTACCACCGTGTTAGAGGCCGTCCCCCTCTGGGATGTGAGCTCTTTCGTATACCCCCGTTCTGTTACTAATTAATACTGGATGTTTTAGCTAACTAATTAACCAGTTATCTTTCTTTTTGTAGTTTTGATGGTGGTGGGGGTTGTGTTTTTATCCACGGCCCCAGCCACTCATCAACTGTTAATATTATTATGGGTTTTCTATGTCGGTTCTCATGTGTTTTTTCTACAGGGCTCCTGTAGCAGTTCACTCCCTCTCCCCCCTTTATACCCGCCTCTGGCTACATGCCGGTAGGGTGACTGAAGACTGTACAGTTCAGTCTCCCTCCTGTGGGAATGTTGCTGTTGATATTCTATTGTTTGTGTGATTTTCTTCTCTATGTCTCTTTTTCCACTCTTCCTCTTCCTTTTTCTCTTTCTTCTCCCCACCACTTACAGATCTGTAGAGGTTTGATCTACTTCATTCCACCATGACTACCCCCAGGAAAATTAAGATACTCTCCCTCAACGCACGTGGTCTCAACACACCGGAGAAGAAATCTAGCCTCCTCCGCCAACTGAGATCTGAAAGGGTAGATGTAGCGCTGGTTCAGGAGACCCATTTTAAGGTTGGGATACGAAACCCTTCTCTTACCAATCGTTTTTACCCCATAGCTCACTACAGCAACACCCCAGGCAGTAAATCCAAGGGAGTGGCAATTATCTTTTCCAGAGACTTACGTGTCTCAGACGTCTCCACACATAGGGTAGTGCCGGGTAGACTTCTCCTCTTGAATTGTAAAATTTAACAATCATTCACCTTTGCAGTGATATATGCCCCGAATCAGGCCCAACTCTCTTTTTTCAACTCCTATTTAACCAGATCTCCCTGTCCAGGGGGATCACTGTTTTAGGCGGTGACTTCAATTGGACGATGGACCCCAGCGTCGATACATCGTCTCAAACCTCCAGGTTTGTTGGGTCTAAATATCGCCAGGTTAAACGGTTGCTCCATGCACAACTGGCGGACTCTTGGAGGATCCTTAACCCCACAGGACGCGACTACTCCTTCTATTCTCACCCACATAGTGTTTATTCGCGTATCAATTACTTGTTCCTTAGCCATAGGCACCTCCCGCTTCTTGCAGATGCTGACATAGGCTCTATAACCTGGTCAGACCACGCCCCTGTGACGATGGTCTTAGACCTCCCTCATGGCTTCCATAAACAATGGACCTGGAGACTCAATGAATCTCTACTGTACGACCCGCTTTGTAAAGATGCCTTGGATAAGGCGTTGAGTGACTACATTGCCACGAACGTCACGGATGATGTCTCTCACCTAACTATTTGGGAGGCACATAAGTGTGTCCTTCGAGGCAAGCTAATACAACTAGGCTCCCATAAAAAGAAGCTAAAACAGTCCCTAATCTCAGACCTGCTTCTTAAGATTCATTCCCTTGAGACTTCTCATAAAGTATCTTTATCTCGTTGAATTATCGGAAGCTCGTTTACAGTTAAACAAACTCTTGTCTGATAACATAATATTCTCTATCTGTAAGTGTAAACGAAAATACTACCAGTGGGGCAATAAACCTGGTCGCCTATTGGCACAGGCCATAAGTGCACAACACTCAGCCTCATTTATTAACTCTATGAAAGATACTAAGGTCGTCCTTAAATTTAATTAATCTGAAATAGGGGCTTGTTTCACTCAATTCTATACCATGCTCTATAACCTAGAGAATGGCCCCTCCAGTACTGACCCTCAACTCTTACTCCCAAAAATTAAGGACTATTTGAAACGCATAGCTTATCCCATCCTCCCATCCTCGTGCCGCACCTCCTTAGAAGCTCCCTTCACCTCTCAAGAAATAGACCAAGTCATATCATCTACGCCATCTGGAAAGAGTCCTGGGCCTGATGGCTTCACTATTGCATATTACAAGGTGTTTAAGGACAAATTGATTCCCCTACTCCTCCCTGCGTTTAACTCAATTGCATCTTGCTCACATTTTTCACGGGACTCTCTGGAGGCCCATATTTCGGTGATACCGAAACATGGCAAAGACCCGACGGTCTGCTCTAGCTACAGACCCATTTCCCTCTTCAATGTGGATCTCAAACTATACGCGAAGATTTTGGCGAATAGATTTAACACATTGATCCCCCTATTGGTTCACAATGACCAGGTTGGTTTTGTTTTGGGCCGAGAGGCTAAAGACATCACTACCAAGATTCTCAACTTAATGCACCTAGCCTCCCATAGCGCAATCCCTACTATCTTACTCTCTACGGATGCCGAAAAGGCATTTGATAGGGTCAGCTGGGCATTTATGAAGTCGATTTTAGAACATATAGGCCTAGTCCCTTGCACTCTTAATAGAATATTGTCTCTCTATAACGCCCCGACAGCTAGGGTTCGAGTAAATGGCTCCATGTCTGACCCATTCCCTATAAGCAATGGGACTAGACAAGGCTGCCCACTGTCCCCGTTAATTTTCGTATTATGTATAGAGGCACTAGCTAGAGCCATCCGAGCTAACCACGATATTGCTGGCTTCACTGTAGGGGACAATGAATATAAACTAGCTCTATTTGCCGATGACCTTTTGGCCATAGTCTCCCATCCTAGTGCTTCCTTGCCGCATCTAATGAAGGAATTGGACCTTTTTAGTACACTATCAAATTTCAAAATTAACTTGTCCAAATCCTGTGCTCTTAACATTTCCTCCCCTGCTGACTCCATAGCGGATCTTAAACAATCATTCCCTTTTTCATGGCAATCATCACACATGACGTACCTAGGTATTCAATTGCCCACTGATGAATCTCGTCTGTTCCTATTGAATTTTTTGCCCCTGTTGCAATCGATTCGAAATGATTATTCCAGGTAGAATAGGAAATACTTATTCTGGTTTGGGAGAATAAATATAGTGAAGATGAAATTGTTAAATGTAATGCAGGCCCTCCCGATTCACATCACGGAACCCTGGTTTCGCTCAGTCGTATAGTTGATTCAGCAATTTATATGGCAACGTAAGAGACCTAGAACCAAACACTCTCTCCTGTCCAGATCAATGGCGAATGGAGGCCTACAATTCCCTGATGTAAAGCACTACTACCACGCCATTCTTTTGAACAGAATTGTAGATTGGACAAGAAGCCGCGAGGTTAAGCAATGGGTGGAACTGGAGGGACTGTATGTACAGCAATTCCCAGAGATATTCCCATGGCTTCCCTCCCTACCGAAATTTTCCCTTCATCACCCTACAATTACTCCCACTCTCACAGCTTGGAAATCTCTACGGGGAATTCCTTACATCTCTTCCAAATTTGTTCCCTTTACATCTTTTTTGGCTAACCCTGATTTTGTCCCAGGTACACATCTTTTCCATTTCTCACATTGGGCCGTTATGCGGCTTTTTAGAGTCGGCCAAATGGTAACCCCCACTGGAGTTAAACAATTCTCAGACATTCAAGCGAAGTGGAATATTCCCCAAAAAGAATTTTGGAAGTTTCTTCAAATTAGACACTTCTTGGGGACGGGATCTAGACTACAGAATGCCACCAGAGAAATTACCCTATTCGAGAAGCTCTGTCGCCCCTCTAGACCCAACCCATACTATTCAACTCTGTACAAAATTGTCCATCATTCTCAATCTATGATTATGCCCATCTTTGTTTCTGCATGGGAGAGGGACCTGGGTGTCTCCTTACCATCAGATGACTGGAAAATAATTTTTCTAAAAACTCATTTGAGCTCTGTATGTGTCCAGATCAGGGAAACTCAATATAAAATTGTCACAAGGTGGTATAGGCATCCCTCCCTCCTCCATGCAATGTATCCCTCCATACCAGCTAGCTGCTGGCGCTGCTCATCTTCTTCCGGTACACTATTACACATTTGGTGGACATGCCCCCTCCTCCAACCTTTTTGGCAGGACGTCATGCACGTCTCACGAGTCATCCTCAGGACCCAAATTCCAACTGATCCTGCCTTCTGGTTGGTTGATTAATCACTCTACTATACCAGCGTCCCAACACAAAAAATCCCTACTGAGACACCTAACGCGGCCCGAGCTGTAATCCCGACCCTTTGAAAATCCCAACTTCTTCCAACGCGCCGTACCTGGTTCACGAAAATAGACTACTTTATGCGAATGGAGGACTTGTTTCTCTCATCAATAGGAAAGGCCAGTGAATTTGAATCTACCTGGTCCCCCTGGCTAGAATATAAATCCTCCCAAGCCTACCTTGCCACTCCCTTGGATAGTAGTTTATACTCTTTTTTTTCTCTCTCTGTTGCTTCATCTGATAAGTGATACCTCCTTTCCCTCTTCTCCCCTTTCTCTCCCGCTTTTGTAACCTCCAGGAGAACTGGACCGCAGGACAGCCCCACCAGCCTCGGAATCTGTCTTGATGGCGGAAAATGTATGCTCTTCTATGGCCTAAAACAGAGGTGGCCGCCACAGAATGAACGGTTGCCACTGGGAACACAGCTGCTTCACTGACATGCATGTGACACTCCTGTAACTAGCCCATGAGAAAGTCTACTGTGCATTCACGTAGGTCACGTCCCGGTCAGTGCCCATGAACACCCAAGGTTTCGCTCCACTGCCTCTAATGCCAGTGACCCCACATGCAGCAGCAGTCAGCGGAATGCATGCGGCATAGGGGTTTCCAGGAGTTTTCCCTTACATACGCAGTGGCAAATAAATACGCAAACGTCGACACACTGCATCCACCCTATGATTCAGGCCCACAGTCTTGCGGATCCCATCTTTCCAAACAATATATATATATTTTTTTTTATCAGATCGTCAACAAATATATGTCGCTCCCTGTCATATTGTAGCCCTGGCATGATTCGCTGGGACAGACCGAGAGTTTGTGTGTGAAATTTCCACACAGACATCCTCGTCAGAGCAACTTCTGATTTGATGCATCCTGACTAGGTGTTTGTAGCACGTTTAGGGGCTAAATGGTGTTAAATGGAGCCAGTAAGTGGCAGCAGGAAGCATAGTCCCAGCCTGAGAGTGGTGTAGTTCCTGCAGAATGAACTCTGGCTGACATTACAGATTCCACACCTCGGATCAGCAGGGGACTCGGATTAGAGAGGTACGACAAGGCAGAGAATGTTTGCACCAAGTCAGCGGGAATTGTTTTTGTGTGAGTGTATGCATTAGCATCCTTAATGGTGCTGATGAATATTGCCGCTAATTATTGAAAACAGTCACTAACCCCTTAACTGCCTGTAAGAAATAAAGGGCAGAAGGATATGTGAAAGCAGCAGAGACATCTCCAGGCTCTATACCCATCTGGCAAATGTAGAAAGATTGCACGGTTACACAGTGCATGCACAGCCCTGCATTATGAGAAGAGCAGAGGAGAGGACACACAAGGCCAGGCCAGGGAGCATTACAATAACTGTGTATGGGTGACTGCATGACATTCTGCATATAAAAAGTAAAAGTAAGTTTCCATCACTCAAAGGAGGTCTATGTATCAAACGATATTCGAGGAATATCCCGACAAAACCACCAGGCGCATATACTACTGTTCTCTCCTGGTGTAACCCAGGCCCATACACTACTGTTCTCTCCTGGTGTAACCCAGGCACATACACTACTGTTCTCTCCTGGTGTAACCTAGGCACATACACTACTGTTCTCTCCTAGTGTAACCCAGGCACATATACTACTGTTCTCTCCTGGTGTAACCCAGGCACATATACTACTGTTCTCTCCTGGTGTAACCCAGGCACATATACTACTGTTCTCTCCTGGTGTAACCCAGGCACATATAATACTGCTCTCTCCTGGTGTAACCCAGGCACATATACTACTGTTCTCTCCTGGTGTAACCCAGGCACATATACTACTGTTTTCTCCTGGTGTAACCCAGGCACATATACTACTGTTTTCTCCTGGTGTAACCCAGGCACATATACTACTGTTCTCTCCTGGTGTAACCCAGGCACATATACTACTGCTCTCTCCTGGTGTAACCCAGGCACATATACTACTGTTTTCTCCTGGTGTAACCCAGGCACATATACTACTGTTCTCTCCTGGTGTAACGCAGGCACATATACTACTGCTCTCTCCTGGTGTAATCCAGGCACATATACTACTGTTCTCTCCTGGTGTAACCCAGGCACATACACTACTGTTCTCTCCTGGTGTAACCCAGGCACATATACTACTGTTCTCTCCTGGTGTAACCCAGGCACATATACTACTTTTCTCTTCTGATGTAACCCTGGCACATATACTACTACTCTCTCCTGGTGTAACCCTGGCACATATACTACTGTTCTCTCCTGGTGTAACCCAGGCACATATACTACTGTTCTATCCTGGTGTAACCCTGTTCTCTCCTGGTGTAACCCTGGCACATATACTACTGTTCTCCCCTGGTGTAACCCAGTCACATAAACTACTGTTCTCTCCTGGTGTAACCCAGGCACATATACTACTGTTCTTTCCTGGAGTATACCAAGCGCATGCAGTAACTTTGCAGGGGTGTATGCACCTTGCAATATGGCCAGCTCTACATACTAACAGGGTTGGACTGGTCCACAGGGATAAAGGGGGGTACCCCCCGGTTGGCCCTACTGCCGTCATCCTCATCCAGGGATCAGGTTCCAGTCTGTGCACTTGAATTATACATTATAAATATGTAACCTTATACTGCACAGGACTATGGTGTATTTTCTACAGTGCCTTTCTGTTACTGTATCATGTATGTACTGGCAGTATTTAATGTATATATTTATCATGGGGCCCAGCCAATGCACACTCTACTGGTAAGGCAAACCAATATGGTAGCTGGACACGCCCCGTTCTGGAGATCAGTCACATACCCCTATCACTGCAACCTCCTGGTGGGCCCTTCATGCTCCAGTCCGACACTGCATACTCATGTGAGCTAAATGCACCTATTTTAGGGGACCATGGTTGTAATTTAGAAGCAAATTCCTCCCAACTGTACGAGTGTGTTCTAGCACCACACTTCATACACAAAATGTTTCACTTTCTGATTGTACTAGAAAGAAGAAAGAAGAAAAAACAAAAAAACAAGAAATAGGTTTCTGTAGACATCGTAAGATTGGCTCTTAAACTAATAACTTCTAAATGCATAAGTGCTCTGCAGATTCTAAAGATTCCTAAAATAAGAGAGTTTAGTCTGTACTTTGTTAAAATAATATTATCTTTATGTCCCAAAAAGAATGTCACGCTCATTGAACATGTCAGTCACTCAGGGTGAGGTTCCTCCCCCACCCATCCATTATGGCACATCACAGTTATAGTTGTCTACATTCTTTACCCGATATCGGAATGAAAGGTTCATGCAAACACTGTGGGGATATTATTTGGTCAGTGAAGCACATTCCTTACATTTCAGGAGGCAATCTGTCTGGAGGGGTTTGATGAAATAACACTTGAGAATTAAGTGTTGGTCTCCCCTGGAGATAATGGATTACGTATTGCACGTAGGAACATATTTCATCGAATGAGAAGGGGGGGACAATGGGCAAGTGAAAACATTCCACCAGTTTGCTGCCAGCCGTCTTGATATTTTCACCACAGTCCAGTTAATTGGCATCTGGTAACATGGTTGACAGTAACCACGTAGACATTTAAACCACAATTTGACATTAGAAGGTTGACATAGTCCCTTGTTTGACAGTTATCGTGTCACTGTGTGAAATGTTGATATTCTCAGGTTGCCGACGGAAGGGTTAGGCACTGCCAGTAGGGTTATCGTTGGGCTGCGGGGGGAGGTTAGGGTTAAGCTACAGGTGGAGGGAGTTTATAAGTAGGAATTATGGTTAGTGAGGAAAAATCATCGGTTCCTCAGAGAGCTGACCCGGAAGTGATGGTCACATGACCACCTGGACTTGAAGGCCACAATGGAGCTGAAATGAGAGGGCAAGAGAACACCAGGCATGGCTTGCAAACAGTTGGTCATGTCAATATATAGTATCTTCTGGTCGCCTGTCGACAAATCATCCCACACCCTAGTTAATTTTAGATAGCGTTCTGCCTGACTTTGCCAATCACCTCACTCCCTGTAGTATCTAGCTAGCAGGAACTTCAGCATATACCTGGTTGATGAAAAGTTTCCTTGGGCTAAATAGAGGAAGGGTTCTAAGATGATGGTTCTAAAAAGGGTTCTAAAAAGGGAGCCCAAAATGTTGCTGATGTATACCGATTTAGGCCCAGCCACAATGTTATAACAACTTTACTATCACTAATTTAAATTATCATTCTCTAGTTTTAGACTGTTCCTCTGCTGCTTGTAGGGGAGGCTGCTTCTCCCCTGCTGGGCTTCTGATGGACCCATACTATGATAACCTGACTTGGGACCACCCGGCGGGCAGAGATACCTGTGGTGTGTAAATGGATTACACCCACGTCTGCAAAATGTAACAGTCCAGGTGGCAATTTATCTGAGGCTGAAATGTCCTATTAGCCATTACAAATGGTGTTTTCACCAGTGACAGCGCGTTTGATCACTTTGCTGGTTAGACAGCCTTGGCAAGATAAAGCGCCCATGACTGGTACAAGTGGTGGCACACATATCATCGCAACACATGTTCAGTTTGTTGTAGCTATTGCGGTAATAATCACTGGAAAAATTGTCTCTTTCTTTTGCTGTCCGCATGTCTATTACTTCATGTAAATACCCTACAAGCCCTTCGCTGGTGTACAGCCGTGTGTGTGAGTGTGCAATGACTGAGGCACTGAGGCATCCACTTTGAGTATCCTTAGATGTACAAATATGTATAAAGGCCCTCATTCCGAGTTGTTCGCTCGCTAGCTGCTTTTAGCACACGCTAAGCCGCCGCCCTCTGGGAGTGTATCTTAGCTTAGCAGAATTGCGAACGAAAGATTAGCAGAATTGCGAATAGAAAATTCTTAGCAGTTTCTGAGTAGCTCCAGACTTACTCCTACACTGCGATCAGTTCAGTCAGTTTCGTTCCTGGTTTGACGTCACAAACACACCCAGCGTTCACCCAGACACTCCCCCGTTTCTTCAGACACTCCCGCGTTTTTCCCAGAAACGCTAGCGTTTTTTCGCACACTCCCAGAAAACGTCCAGTTTCCGCCCAGAAACACCCACTTCCTGTCAATCACACTACGATCACCAGAACGATGAAAAATCCTCGTTAGGCCGTGAGTAAAATACCAAACTTTTGTGCTAATTTACTTGGCGCAGGCGCACTGCGATCACTGCGCATGCGCAGTTTGCGACTAATCGCTCCGTAGCGAAAAAAAATAACGAGTGAACAACTCGGAATGAGGGCCAAAGATGTACAAATACTGCAACGTCCATCTTTAGACGCAACCGTCGGTCGTGCCATCAAAACTTGCAACATCTTTGTGAGTATGGCTTATGATGCGAATGATTGTGCATCTGAGTTTGCAACCAGTTCAGCAATATGCCTGCGACACTCCCATACCACGCCCATATGAGAGGACCATCTAGATTCGTCCGCTTAGCCACCTCTCTGTCACCGCCCAGGAAGGCCCAATACATTTTCAAGACATTTCTGAGACTGTGCATCTCAACAGAAACTGCCTCCTGTGCGCACGGACTGTGGTTGCATGCGCAGTGCGACTTAGACGTATGCACAGAAGAAAAATATCACTCAGCTACATCCGACATTGGCGGTGCGTCGGACTCAGGGGGCATGATTGAGAGACGCACACAAACCGCATGCTTCGCCGATAGTTCACGTAGTTGAGAGAGTATTTGCTGCTGCACATGCACAAAATATTTAAAAAACCCTACTGCGCCTGCGTTACAGGTAGTATTGCAAACGGAGAGGCAAAATCATGGGTGATCGTGGGCAGTGACCGGGAGGTGGCTTAAATGCAAATAAATCTCTCGTGGGCACGTCAGTGCAGGCGCACAATGGAGGTCATTCAGAGCTGATCGCTGGGCTGCGGTTTTTGCTGTCCTGCGGTCAGATAGTCACCGCCTACAGGGGGGAGTATATTTGTGCAATGCTATGTGTACGGCGAGCTGCTAAAATCCAGTGTGTGCAGTGTGTGCGCAGCCCAGGACTTACTCCTCCAGTGTGATCGAATTAGGCTGATCGGGGCCGGAGCTGACGTCAGACACCCTCCCTGAAAACGCTTGGGCACGCCTGCGTTTTCCCGAACACACCCAGTAAACGGTCAGTTACCACCCACAAACGGCTTCCTCCTGTCAATCACCTTGCAAACAGATTTTTTTCGCACCATCCCGTTGCTGACCGGCGATACCGTTTGTTATTGTCCGCCACACATGCGCATTGTAGTGCATATGCAGGCGCTGCTGGGACCTGATCGCCCGCTGTGCGAAAACGCACAGCAGCGACCAGATCTGAATGACCCCCAATGAAGCCAGGTGATTCCGTTTGGGCGTTGAGCGCTATTTTGATCTATGATCGCTACTGGCGGCTTCCTGGCCGCAACGCAGTTACACAGTTCCGTGGCCTCGCATAGAACTCCTGACGGAAATGGCCCACAAATCACAAAGCAGCACAACTCTCAAGCGGAGTCAGGACATTTGTATGCAGGAAGAAATATCTTGCTCGGAAACATTACAATGCCGCCGCCACTAATGGGCATGTAAAATATATCTAATAACAATGAAGGTGAAACAAATCCAATTCTGAATGATGCGGTTTTATAAAATCCTGAGAGCTTTAAGGCTGGAAATTGGCTGATTCAATGCGTTTCACTTGTCTGCACATCCAGCCTTTTAAGGACTGTGTCACCGGCTTGTGTTCTGCTTGTGGCGTCGTCACCTGAACAGTTATCATGAGATTTCATGGTAAATGCAGAGTGACTCCAGCGTCAGGAACACACGTCCGAGAAGCTGATATCTGTAGTTACTGCACGGACCCACACTTACACATTATAGCGCCACTACATACACAACACAGGGCCTAATTCAGACCAGTGCGTTCTCGCACAGCAGCCGATCAGGTCTGAACTGCGCATGCCAGACAGCCGATGGCCATCTCAGCCCAGCAATCGCCTTGCTGGGCGGGAGGTGGAGGGCCGGTGGTGTTGGGCCGCGGTATGGGTAACGCAGACATGGCCGGACCGTGCGGGCCGCGCCGACTGTGTGACGTCACACAATGTAGCAGCACATGAATAATTCTCGCTCTGTAAGAGAAACCATCTACTATTTATAACTGTGGCTTATTCTTCCTCTATGCTATAACAATGTTTATATGAGTGCATATAGATGCTGCCGCATGTACCATGACGCTCAGTTTGGCGCTTTCACGGGTGCTCAGAAGATCGCTAGGGCATTTTTTGTGCTCGCCCCCACCAGTATTCTGCGGCTGGGATCCCGGACGCAAGTCAAACAGCCCTAACCCCAAAATAGAGGCCAAGGTAGCAGAATTAGCGCCCCCCCCTCACCTCTGGGCCCAATTCGCCGTATCACCCCATATGAAAGCTATGGTTCCACCCCCTGAATACCTATAAGCTCACCGTTTGCCTGATTTATAAGTGGATGCAAACATGTCTTTTGGTGGTGGTGGCCCTTCTGTGACGTTATGCAAAACGCCCGATTCCAGGGTCTACAGACGCTATAATACCGCCTGGTGCATCTTTAGGTGCCACCACCTGTCGCACCGAGGAAACTTGCACCACCCTATGGCAGGTGTCGATCGAGCAAGGCCTCCAGTGTGAACGATGAAGCGTCTGTGCATGCAGACACTATAGCGACAGGACCATGACCCTGCCATAACGCCCGTAAAAGGGACCATTTCCGTGCACCGGCCAGGAACACGCAGCAGACATTTCTGATACTGTGCGTCTCAATTGCAGCTGCGCCTTTGTGAGTACACACTGTGTATGCGCTATAAGAGTTCCTAGTGTTTTTTGCAAACATGCAGTAGAAAGAAATCGCTCAACTCGTGAACCCACTCAGTGGATCAGACCGTGTCAGTAAATAATATCACCATAAACTAATATTTCTATCTGCACTGAAACCTAAATGAGGTATTAATGAGCAGCGTAATAGGAGAAATATTGTGCCTGTTCAGATGTGGAAGGAGTGCTGTCCTGCACCACAAATGTACCGATCGTCTGTACTTTGCGTATGCACAAGGACCTGTTCTGCGCATGCACAAATGGGTTCTGCGACACAGTACGCAGGACGACAGTAGACTGTCAGTAATTGACAGTCTGCTGCCGTTTGGAGGGGGCGGAGGCGGCGATGGCGACGGCCTCCCTTTCTTAAAATGGAGGTGTGTCACTTAGTTGTGGGGAAGGGACGAGGACTCTTGGAAGCTTCTGCGGCACCAGGCTTGCGTGGCCTCGTGGGTCACTCAGCCAGCCGATGGTGCTGGGGAACCACCGGTACTCTGTCCTAGGATGCAGTTCGGATCGGTAATGCAGCGCGAGGCGTGACACACTCTGCTACATTACCATATTACTGCTACTTCTACGTAAACAGCAGTGATAAGTTCTCCAACCAGGGGCCTAATTCAGATCTGATCACTAGGCAGTGATTTTTGCACTGCTGCGATCAGATAGTCGCCGCCCATAGGGGAGTGTATTTTCGCTGTGCAAGTGTGCGAACGCATGTGTAGCAGAGCTGTACAAACAGATTTTGTGCAGTCTCTGCACAGTCCAGGACTTACTCAGCCGCTGCGATCACATCAGCCTGTCCGGGGCCGGATTTGACGTCAAAAACGCCTGAGCCCGCCTGTGTTTTTCCAGACACTCCCTGAAAACGGTCAGTTGCCACCCACAAACGGCTTCTTTCTGTCAATCCGAATGGATCCTTCGCACAATCCCGACGCAGGGCGCCTGATGTCCGTTGCAGCCGTGCGACGCGTTGGTGCAGTGCGGTGCATACGTAGTTCGGACCTGATCGCCCGCTGTGTGAAAACGCACAGCAGCGATCAGATCTGAATTACCCCCCATTATCTGGATCAGGCACACGGAGAAATTCAGTTTAATTGAGGGGCAGGTTCCAATGTCCACGCCGGCCTTGCTCTGGTGCGTGGGAGTTACAGACCACTATGCACAACAGATACACAAAGAGAAGAGAAGAAGGCGGCTATTTACTGCTGGCTGGGAAAAACTCAGGTGGTGTAGAACCAACATTCCAGCGCAAACATATCTGTGCGCCGCTGTATGCTCTTAAAACACCCCATAAATTGCAATCTGTCCGGGCACCTGGTGTCTAAATGATCACAGACAAAGTAACCGTAGTTTACTAAGCAAAGACATTAAACAATGTGTCTCCCAAGCGCAATAATACGACTGTTGTATTCAGCAAGAAAGGGCTATAAACAGCCAAATCCATCTGTAAACAGTATCTGCAATAAAGCCAGTATTTGCCTGAGACATTTGTCTGTGTTTGTTTAATTATTGTGACCACAGAAATACTATTTGTAAACACTTGTGACTCCCAATATCAGTTTTATGTGCATTTTTATTTTGTATATCTTTAAAATACCTCGTTCAGTGTTGGACATAAACACAATTTCTTTTTTTTCCCTGCGACTTGCTCTTTTTTGTTTTCGCCCCTTAAATGTTGATCAATTCACGATACTCGTCTTTTGTCCCTGGAGAGTGGAGA
The DNA here is from genome assembly GCF_028390025.1 of Pseudophryne corroboree. NCBI lineage: Eukaryota > Metazoa > Chordata > Amphibia > Anura > Myobatrachidae > Pseudophryne > Pseudophryne corroboree. The sequence continues at coordinate 54,878,386 of NC_086452.1, read as the reverse complement.
CCAATGACTCCGTGTGCCAAGTAAGGGCACGTCGACAGAAGGCGAGTGCCAAGATGGCCGCAAAACAGATGTGAATGTGACTATATTGTGTCAGACGACTTGCGCGTACTCGACTGGCGGTGCAAATTGCGAGCGGATCTCTTTTATGTACGTACCAATATGTGCAATAATGATCAGGTTGATTATGTCATAATATCAGTCAACTGGCCAATATAACCGGCAATATCTCAGCATGTGCTTTCTCACTAACATCTGTATAATAAAGGGCTAAGATCTGGCCTGTCTCCTATATGTGCAGTGCAAGTTGGGGCCCACAACTCCCCCCCCCACACCTCAACAGTAGAGACCAGTGAATGATGGCCTCCCTGTGCTGGGAATGGGGTGGGGTATGTATAAATTATATATATATATATATATATACATACATGCTAACGAAGGCCTATAAATCCCAGTAATCTATGTGAGCACGACTGTGCACAGGGTACTAGGTAGATGACCTATATATGTGTCATTTTACAAACAGTATAAAGGAAACTTTTACAGTAAGATTATAATGAGATATGTACAACTTATTTTTTAGATTCCAGACACTGAAAATTAAATAGAATCATAGTTTATTATGGGTTGGGATCAAAATACAGGCGGACAGAGCCCCAACAGCGGAATTCTGAAATTCAGAATGCTAAGGTACTTTAACCCTAAACCTACCCCTAACCCCCCCCCCTGCAGCCTAACCTTAACTGTTTCCTCATGCAGACTAACCCTCCCCCCCTGCAGCCTAACCCTAACCATCTTCCCCAGTGCCTATCCCTATCCCAGCCCTCCTGCAGTCTAACCCTAACCCCCCCCACAGCGTAACCCTAACCTCCCTCTCCCACAGCCTAACCGTAACCTCCCCCCCCAGCTGCGGAACCCTAACCATTTTCACAGTGCCTATCCCAAACCCACCCCTCCTGCAGCCTAACCCTAACCATCCCCTCCTACACCCCAATCCTAGCCCCCCTTTGCAGCCTAATCCTAACCGTCTTCCCAGTATCTATCCCTATCCCACCCCTCCTGCAGCCTAACCCTGTCTACTCATGCTGACTATCTCTCCCCCCCACAGCCTAACCCTAACCTCCCCCCCTAGCAGCCTAACCCTAACAGTCTTCACAGTGTCTATCCCAGAGGTTCCCAAACGTGTTCCTCAAGGCACCCCAACAGTCCAGGATTTAGGTATAGCCATGGCTCCGCACAGATGGTTACATCAAATTGACTAAGGTGCTAATTAAGTCACCTGTGGCCAAGCATGGATACATTTAAAACCAGGACCGTTGGGATGCCTTAAGGACCGCGTTTGGGAACCTCTGGTCTATACCTAACCCTCCCTCCTCCGCAGTTTAACTCTAACCTCCCTCCCCCCCAGATTAACCCTAACCTCCCTCCCCCGCAGCCTAACCCTAACACCCCCCACCTCACAGCCTGACCCTAACCTTCCTCCCCCACAGCCTAACCCTAACCTCCCTCCCCCCACAGCCTAACCCTAACCTCCCTCCCCCCGCAGCCTAACCCTAACCTCCCTCCCCCCGCAGCCTAACACTAACCTCCCTCCCCCGCAGCCTAACCCTAACCTCCCTCCCCCCGCAGCCTAACCCTAACCTCCCTCCCCCCGCAGCCTAACCCTAGCCCCCTCCCCGCAGTCTAACCCTAACCCCCCCACAGCCTAACACTAACCTCCCTCCCCCGCAGCCTAACCCTAACCTCCCTCCCCCGCAGTTTAACCCTAACCCCCCCACAGCCTAACCCTAACCTCCCTCCCCCCGCAGCCTAACCCTAACCCCCTCCCCGCAGTCTAACCCTAACCCCCCACAGCCTAACACTAACCTCCCTCCCCCGCAGCCTAACCCTAACCTCTCTCCCCCGCAGTTTAACCCTATCCTCCCTACACCACAGCCTACCCCCCCCCACAGCTTAACCCTAACCTCCCCCAGCCCCGCAGCCTAACCCTAACCCTCCCCCTAGTGCCTACCCCCAACCCACCTCTCTGCAGCCTAAACCTAACCGTCCCTTCACGCAGCCTGACCCACCACTCCCTCAGCCTATTCCTAACCTCCCCTCCCACCCCCTGCAGCCCAAAACTAACCCTAACCCCCAACCCTAGTACTCACCTTGGGCATCCGTTGGCAATGCGACCCCCAGAATCCTGACCCCATCCCTTTACTATTGCTCTTCCAAAGACTGAGTTTGTGTTGGTGACAAAGTGCAGCGTGTCTGTCCGTAGATGTACTCTGAGGAGCTGCAACATGTCAGTAAAATAGAACTATTCCAATCGCTGGTTAATAGCAGAACTTGCCGCGTACAGTCACTTTCCTGCTATTTTTACTCTCTCCATGATGTGGTCACAAGCGATTAATATTTGGGAGAGAAGTGGATGTGTAACACCTGTAAATTCTATTCACAGCAGACAATCAGCCTGATTGTAGCATCACTTGCCTGCGCTTACCTTACACCGCGACAGAGATTTAAATGGCGAGCACACATCTCCGCTTCTGTAAACTTGTCCCAACAACACCCAGGGAGGGATGGGCTTAAACCAATCACTGTAAAAGACAATTCCATTCATTCACCGCCCTGCGATTCTCAATGCCAACCAACGCGGCTGCTGACATGTATACATCATGTAAACAGGCCAAGAAACTCATTACAACATAAACAAGTCAATTACACTGCGCAGCACACAGAAGGGGCATGGCCTGCAAATGTGCATGAAAAACTATTCGGATAATTGAATGCATTGTGTTTCAGTGCTGGAAATATCCATTTGTATGACATGGTAATATGGGGGCATATGTAGCAAAGCTTGGGAAGAGATAAAGGTGGTCATTATTCTGAGTTGATCGCTCGCTAGCTGTTTTTAGCAGCCGTGCAAACGCTATGCCGCCTCCCACTGGGAGTGTATTTTAACTTAGCAGAAGTGCGAACGAAGGGATCGCAGAGCGGCTACAAAATAATTTTGTGCAGTTTCAGAGTAGCTTTAAACTTACTCAGCGCTTGCGATCACTTCAGACTGTTCAATTCCTGTTTTGACATCACGAACACGCCCTGCGTTCGCCCAGCCACACCTGCGTATTTCCTGGCACGCCTGCGTTTTTCAGAACACTCCCTGAAAACGGTCAGTTAACACCCAGAAACGCCCACTTCATGTCAATCACTCTGCGGCCACCAGTGCGACTGAAAAGCTTTGTTAGACCTTGTGTGAAACTACATCGGCCGTTGTGAAAGTACGTCACGTGTGCGCATTGCGCCACATACGCATGCGCAGGAGTGCCATTTTTTTGCATCATTACTGCGCAGCGAACATTTTCAGCTAGCCATCAACTCGGAATGACCCCCAAAGTGGAGAGAGAGATAACGTACCAGGCAATCAGCTCCTAACTGCCATGTTACAGAATGTGTTTGCTAAATGACAGTTAGGAGCTGATACTTTATCACTCTCCAAGTTTTTATACATTTGCCCCATGTGGGGGGTGGGGGTGGGGGACAATAACACCAGACTAAATGAGCCTTGGACCACCAGCAAAATTTGAGCCAGTCCACCCTCACTTGTCTCATTCATACCACTCAGCGTATAGAAGCATTTTGCCCCTGCTGTTTATCGAAGTGGGTGGGGATGGAGGACATGATTACCCTCAGGTTTCTTCCCATCATGCATCAGGCAACAGCTCTCCGGGAGCATAACCTGATGGTCAGCATGACATCGCCATAATTTGGGAGACTCCCAGATTTATTCAAAACGTACAACTATTGTACTTCTGATGTATTTGTACTTTAAAAGGAATTGTACATTCCAGTGGCGGAACTTGTGAGTGGTGGGCTCAGGTCCCCTCGTCCACCCCAACCCAAGCTCACAATATGCTAAATGGCAGTGGGTTCCAGGGAGAGGCAGAGGCTGACAGAGTAAGACGGGGAGGTAGAGGCTGACATGGAAAGGTAGAGGGTGACAACAGAAGGCCAGGGGAAGCAGAAGGTCACAGCAGAATGCAGAACGAGGAAGAAAGGTGGCGAGGAGGCAGTGGGTGACAGGGGTACAACACAATGTCCTGTGCGGTGCAGAGAACAGGGGGCATGTACCTGGGTCGGGGCAGGAAAACAGTGGCCTCTACTCCATCTGTAACAGAGGCCCCTTGCCCTTTCCTCCGTTTGGCACTCGGTCAGGCAGACTCTGACAGTGCCAGTTACAGCGGTTGTGAGCTGCATTTACATCAGAGAAGCAGTGAATCAGATATCATGTACAGCTGTATGTGACTTAGAGGCAGTAAGTGGCTGTGATCACCAGCGCTGATAGGTGGCAGGACTCTTCTATCAGTCCGGCACACACAAGGTCAGCCCTGTCTCCCTAAGGTAAGAGGCAGGTACCTCTTGCAGTGGTGCCCACCCTGCTCTCCGCACTGGCCCATCCATCCTACAGTGCTCAAAATGATCTGCAGGGGGTCATGGGGTAATTAATTTCTGGTCTGGGCAGCAGTGGGCCCCTTAGTCCTCAGGGGCCCCTGTGCAATGCACCTGTTGGTAGTTCCGCCTCTGGCACATTCAGGTGCTTATTCATCAAATCTGACTAAATATTGAAAAGGTCATTTGCACGGGATCCGATCTGAAGATCGACACTGTCTAGGTTGACAATGTTTAGGTTGACCACTATTGGTCGACAGTCACTAGGTCGACATGGTTTCTAGGTCGACAGGTCAAAAGGGCAACATGACTTTTAATTTATTTTTTTTTTTTGAACTTTTTCATACTTAACGATACACGTGGACTACGATTGGAACGGTAATCTGTGCCGAGCGAAGCAGCAGTGGAACGAGGCACCTAGCCCGAAGCATGGCGAGCGAAGCGAGCCATGCGAGGGGACACGGTGCACTAATTGGACTTCCCGGTCACTGTACGGAGAAAAAGACACCAAAAAAACCCATGAAAAACTCATGTCGACCTTTTGAACTGTCGACCTAGACCATGTCGACCTAGAACCCCTGTCGACTTTCCAACCATGTCAACCTAGTGCCTGTCGACCTATAGTGGTCGACTGAAACATTGTCGACCTAGAACCTGTCGATGCAATGATTCACACCCACTTGCACAGTGCACTCTGCTCCTGATGCAGATCTGTAAGTAAAGCAAAAAAAATAAAAAAAGTAACTTTGTGTCTGGAACAAACCATGCTGCCATGCCAGCGGTGCAAATACATTTATATTTTTTCTGTGCACGGTAAATACTGGCTGCTTTTGCATGAAGCCCACAAGTGTTAGACAGCTTTATTTTTACACTGCAATTTAAATTTCAGTTTGTACACACCCCACCCAAATCTAAATCTCTCTGCACATGTTACATCTGCACCACCTGCAGTGTAACATGGTTTTGCCCAGTTGCTTTGCTTGCGAATCAGAATCAGGCCCACAATGCACAGTGAAAAACACCACGGCACTGCACCTGTGAACCTTGGTGGCGTACCTAGCACAGGGTGCATGCCTCATTCCTGCTCTTGGAAGAGAGCTCCACAAATCAAAACCACAACTAGGTGCGTGGAGACGTGCAGAAATCGGAAGAGACACACTGCGCAAAAGTGTAAGTGCCTCAAAATGCCTAAGTTCCAACTACTTTGTAAATAAAAGTTTCCGTTTCCATGCTAAAATTTCTCTAGTTTTAGCCTCGTTTATGACAGTCAGGACTAATCTTTATTCTATGGGACACTTTCTGTACCCAACGCATTATTTTGCTTTGGGCAAAGCGCACTTAGAAAAACCTTAACTGGAACAGGCTGCAGTCTATTCACAGTATAGGATGACAACAGATCTCCGCTAGCTCTGGGCTGATGCAAAAATGGTACAATGGAAATGGCTGGACAGCAAGAAACAGCACCAAACTTACCCCCCCCCCCCCCCTCCCAATTCATCACATTCTCGCTGCATTTAATCTTGCTGTAGAGAAGTAAGCACTTGGGCCATACTTGCCTACTCTCCCGGATTGGCCGGGAGGCTCCCGAAAATCGTGTGACCCTCCCGGCCCCACGGAAGAGCAGACAAGTCTCCCGGTTTTCAGTTCCCCCCTGCCCGGCCGCCCACTTTGAGAGTAAAGTGGGCGGTCCGGACAGTAGATGACGCGATTCTTGTTGAATCGCGTCATCATAGTCACGCCCCCTGCTGTAAAATGCCGGTTATAGCGGCATTACAGAGCGGGGGGGTGGGGGGGCGTGGTTTAAACAATGTACCGCTGAAACCCCGCCCTCGTTCCACCTATGCCCCTCCTTCACCACACCCCGTTCCGCCTCCTCCCCGCCCCCTCCTCTCGCCATTGTCCAGCCCAGCCCCTCCACTGAGCCGTCCTGGCAGCTCTCTCCCGGAGAGAGCTGCCAGAATGTAGGTAAGTATGACTTGGGCGCCCATCCTCCGTACGTCCGCACTCGCTGATCTCCGCCCTTGTGCTGATGTCATTATATCATTCCATAACCCTATGCACTTTGGTGGAAATTGAGGTGCATGGGCGGATTACGTTCTCCAGTGCTTTTCCATCTTCCTTAGAATAGGACACAACCCTTATGTGTTCCCTGCACATAACGTAACTAAAGAGCAGCACTGTGTGGTATTCCGGGGCCATGCTAAAAATATACAACTGTGCCTGATTATATAAATACATGGCTGAAATACACTGGAGAGAGTTAGAAATGGCAGGTTTTTTTTCTGTTTAAATGAGTGCATGTACATGCCAATAATAAAGACCGGCCAGATAAATGAAGAGGTTTATATTTCAGTAATAAAGTAAGACAAGACATGGCTTGGACCAATGGATGGGGAAGAGAAGGCAAATCAGTTCCTTGCCATGTCATATAGTTTCTTTTAAGACCCATACACACTTGCTCATAAAACGTCACTGAGCGATATGAGCGGACGTGCCGCCAACCGCCTGGCCCGGGAAACACTAGACGACGTCTAGTGTGTATGGACCTTTAAACTGAATTAACTGACCTCCAGTCTACAAACACAAAGAATGTATGAGTCACTCTGTCAGATAAAAAAATATAGCTTTGATAAAACTTGCTGATTGCTTAATGTTATTGTTTAGTTCTGTGTCACAGATTAAAAGGCACATCGTAATCACTGATAGTAATCAGCAATTTGTAACTTTACTGCAGTGACTTTGACAGATGAGACATACATCGTCTACGCAGGGTCGGATCTAGACTTTTCTTTTAGGGGGGGCGGTTTACGGTTTAATCTTGACCCCTCCCCTCTCCAGTCCCGACTCCTCCCCTCTCTCGTCTTGACTCCACCCCTCTCATCTTGACCCCTCCCATCTTGACTCCTCCCCTCTCCCGTCCAAATTCATCCATCACACAAATAGGTATAATTGCAGGTAAAGGATTTGTTAGTGGATGTTAGGTATAATAATCACTTCTACAACACATCAAAGCAAAGTTGCCCAATATGACATCTATCCAAATCCCTCCTTATGTTCATCATAATGTATGACACGTCATGTACAATTGTGATACCTACAGTATAAAAAGTTATAATCCCCTAATATTGGGGTATAGCAAAAGAAAATTAAATATAAACAAAATGTCTGGAGTAATTATTTGCAGCTATTTCTCATCTTAATATGAGGTACTGATATAGAGACAGTCAATCATCAAGGTTTATATGTCAACGTCGTTATGAAATACAGTATTATCATAAACCTTGATGATTGACTGAATCTATATAAGCGCATTATATTAAAATGAGAAACAGTAACAATGTGATAATACCTATAATTCCTTTCTTTGGGATACTAGCAACTTTTATGGATACAAATGGTAACAACTGGCATTTTATGTGTTACTGAACCAGGAAGGGAAGACACATTATAATACCCTGTTATATTATTATAATAAGGGGAACTGCTGAATAGTACCAAGGGGATTTTAGGCACAGAGTCTTGGGGGGGTTAGACCAATTATTTGATAATCCCACACAGTACTCAACACTTGCCAACCCTAATAGATGAATTCCACATTTGTAATTGTCCAATAATGGAGTTTGAGACTAACCAGGATTAAGTGAGAGTACGTAATACTCGCAGGAGTTCACCTGTAGATTAAAATCCCTTTTGCATCTATGTGCCACATAGGTTTGGGAAATCCCCCCACCACCCTTTTTTTTCCAGAAAAATGTTGCAAGTATACCATAGTTATCTGATTGATACAATTAATTTAAGGAATTATAGGTATTATCACATTGTTGTATAGAATTTAGCCAGTGCTACTGCATATGTAGGTTGTTCATAAATATACCACTTCAGATACAGCAGATGTCATACTTCTTATTAGGCTCATTCAGCTATCTCCAATGAAAGGGATAAGCAAATATAGTGAAGTACTGTTTAATAATTGTAAATTTCAGCCAAACCTGAGCCTGCACCAGTGGGAGAACCCAGGACTTGCACTGTTTCAAGTGCATTCTGAACTGCTTAAATAACAGTTCATGTCTAGCTGGAATTGTCAAAATTTGGCCACTTGGAAATACATGTGATCTGTGTGGAGTTTATATGTTTTCGTTTTTCTCATATTAAATCTTACAATTATTAAACAGTGTTTCACTATAATTGCTTATCTCTTACATTTTGGGTATATCTGAATGAGCCTAATAAGAAGTATACTGTGAGATATGACATCTGCTGTATCTGAAGTGGTATATTTATGAATGACCTACATACTGTATGCAGTAGCGCTGGATAACTTCTATTCAACCTTTTTTGGCACATATTTGGTGAAGATGTGAGGATACCTTTAAGTAAAATATTGAGCTCACCGAGCTGCTTTTTTTCTGCTTGTGCGCACTGCTAGGATTGTCTATTTTATAAATCTATTATCAGATTGTTAATGTTTCTCATGTTAATATGAGGTGCTGATATAGAATAAGTCAATCATAATTAATCCAGACATTCTGCTTTAATTTAATATTTTTTTGTTATACCCCAATATTAGGGAATTACAACTTTGTATACTGTAGGTATCACAACTGTACATGACGTGTCATAAATTATGATGAACATATAGATGGTATAATAGAGGGCCATCAAAATACGGCATTTGTGGCAACAGTAGTGACAAGACATTTGGCATAATTCAAACTTGATCGTAGCCGTGCAGCTACGATCAGTTACTCAGACATGCGGGGGGGGGGGGGGGACCCAGCACAAGGCTAGTCCGCCCCGCATGTCTGACTCCCCACCGTACAAGTTCAAAACCATCGCACAGCGGCAATGCTTTTGTACTTGATGAGTAGCTCCCTACCAGCGCAGCTCCTGCGCACAGGCAGGGAGCTACTAGTCACTGACCGGGTCACAGCGGCTGCGTGTGACGTCACGCAGCAGCCTGCCCCCCGCACGGTCCGGGCACACCTGCGTTGCCTGGACCGCACCCCTAAAAAGGCAGCAAAACGCCACCGGCCCGCACCCTCCTGCCCAGCGTCCGCCTCTGCCTGGCAGGGCTGAGATGGCCGTCGGCTGTCTGGCATGCACCAGCGTATATGTGCAGTTCAAACCTGAACGGCTGCTGTGAGAAAATGCACAGCAGTGATCAGGTGTGAATTAGGCCCCTTGTCTGTAATGACATCAGTTATAAGAGAGTGAGGCTCCCGAGGACGCACCATATCAAGCAATTGAAATATTTCTAGGGATTTGGATAGATGTTATATTGGGGGACTTTGATTTGATGTGTTGTAGAAGTGATTATTATACCAAACACCCACTAACAAATCCTTTACCTGCTTATCTTGCAATATATCCCTACCAGCTATTAGGGTGCCATTTATAATCAAGGGATCTCTCCCACTGATATATAAACTGATGCACATTATAGGACCAATGCTATACAGGAACTTGAAGACGTTAATACTCATTTGTGAGGCTATAGTGAGGGCACCTTGTAGGGGAATTACACGGTGAGGACAATTCCGAGTTGATACCTTGTAGAAGGAGTATGGTGTTATGAGAAAGTAACCAAATAGAGGACAGATTAGCATACACCATATTTCTTGTATAGCATTTTTATACACATTTTCTGTACTTTTACACGCATCTCTCTATTATTTTAGTATTTCACTGACAGGACATGATATGTAATGTTTAATATTATGAAATACAAGGAATATTTTAAAACCTATAAGTGCATCTACTACAGACATCCTCTGTTCTACTGTATCGCACATATGTGAGACTCAACCTGTAATACCCTGCCTAGGGAATATGGCAAGAAGATCTCTTACTGGCTGGTTCCTCTGCAACAGGCTGGTAAGATGGTCCCTTTTCCACAGGCTGGTCAATGGCACAGATTGGCAGGAAAGTCCCTCTGGCTGGTCTCTGGGTGCAGGAATGCAGCATGCTCTCAGCGTGGAAAAAAGTAAACACACTATAGTATACTGTTTGTATTAGCCCACTAGCCTGTCTTATAAGTGAAGCCACGCCCCCAACACACAGCCACACTTCCTGGATCTGTTATCAGCAAGGAGACGCTGGGGAGATGAAAGCAGTCTCAATCAACAAACTATGTTGATTGATTAACTGCCGTGCAGGCCAAAAGGGTGAGTGAGGAGGAAGGGGCACCCGCTGTGAGCTGCTGCGACTCACACCACTGACTATAGCTGACTGACTATAGCTGACGGCCAGCTGAGATAGGAAGGGGTTAAGGAGCAGGACTTCACAGACAGATTGTCTGTAGGCAGAAGTGTGCTAGGGGGGGCGATCGCCCCCACCGCCCCCCTCTGTATCCGTGCCTGCGTCTACGCATCATTTTCCCATGAAACTTAAGACACACACTTGGTCATTCTCTACAGAGAACCTGATTTATCAGTGCATTTCCTATAATGGGGACAGCACCCCTAGTGGTAAAAGCATGGCAATGATCCCTTGTTTGGTTATATCAAATGACGCCTCTGTCTTGTAAGTTCTCTATTTACAGATATGGTAAACGTATTTTCTCTAACGTCCTAAGTGGATGCTGGGACTCCGTAAGGACCATGGGGAATAGCGGCTCCGCAGGAGACTGGGCACAAAAGTAAAAGCTTGAACTAGCTGGTGTGCACTGGCTCCTCCCCCTATGACCCTCCTCCAAGTCTCAGTTAGATTCTTGTGCCCGAACGAGAAGGGTGCATGCTAGGTGGCTCTCCTGAGCTGCTTAGAGTAAAAGTTTATTTTAGTTTTTTTATTTTCAGTGAGTCCTGCTGGCAACAGGCTCACTGCATCGTGGGACTAAGGGGAGAAGAAGCGAACTCACCTGCGTGCAGAGTGGATTGGGCTTCTTAGGCTACTGGACATTAGCTCCAGAGGGACGATCACAGGTTCAGCCTGGATGGGTCCCGGAGCCGCGCCGCCGGCCCCCTTACAGAGCCAGAAGAACGAAGAGGTCCGGTGAAATCGGCGGCAGAAGACGTTCCTGTCTTCAACTAAGGTAGCGCACAGCACTGCAGCTGTGCGCCATTGCTCTCAGCACACTTCACACTCCGGTCACTGAGGGTGCAGGGCGCTGGGGGGGAGCGCCCTGAGACGCAATAAAAACTGAAATACCTTAGGATGGCAAAAGAAATACATCACATATAGCATCTGGGCTATACGGATGTATTTAACCCCTGCCAGTTTTCCAGAAAAAAGCGGGAGATAAGGCCGTCGTGAAGGGGCGGAGCCTATCTCCTCAGCACACAAGCGCCATTTTCCCTCACAGTTCCGCTGGAAGGACGGCTCCCTGACTCTCCCCTGCAGTCCCTACAGAATCAGGGTAAAAACGAGAGAGGGGGGCACTATTGGCAGCTAAATTATAAACAGCAGCTATAAAAGGGAGTAACACTTATATAAGGTTATCCCTATATATATATATATATAGCGCTCTGGTGTGTGCTGGCAAACTCTCCCTCTGTCTCCCCAAAGGGCTAGTGGGGTCCTGTCCTCTATCAGAGCATTCCCTGTGTGTGTGCTGGGTGTCGGTACGATTGTGTCGACATGTATGAGGAGGAAAATGATGTGGAAGCAGAGCAATTGCCTGTGTTAGTGATGTCACCCCCTAGGGAGTCGACACCTGACTGGATGGTTGTATTTAAAGAACTACGTGACAATGTCAGCACTTTACAAAAAACTGTTGACGACATGAGACAGCCGACAAATCAATTAGTGCCTGTCCAGGCGTCTCAGATACCGTCAGGGGCGATAAAACGCCCGTTACCTCAGTGGGTCGACACAGACCCAGACACAGATACTGAGTCCAGTGTCGACGGTGAGGAGACAAACGTAATGTCCAGTAGGGCCACACGTTACATGATCATGGCAATGAAGGAGGCATTGAACATTTCTGACACTACAAGTACCACAAAGAAGGGTATTATGTGGGGAGTAAAAAAACTACCAGTAGCTTTTCCTGAGTCAGATGAATTAAATGAGGTGTGTGATAAAGCGTGGGTTTCCCCCGATAAAAAAGTGCTAATTTCTTATAAATTATTGGCACTATACCCTTTCCCGCCAGAGGTTAGGGCGCGTTGGGAAACACCCCCTAGAGTAGATAAAGCGCTCACACGTTTATCTAAACAAGTAGCGTTACCGTCTCCTGATACGGCCGCCCTCAAAGAACCAGCGGATAGAAGGCTGGAAAATATCCTGAAGGGTATATACACACATACTGGTGTTATACTGCGACCAGCAATCGCCTCAGCCTGGATGTGCAGTGCTGGAGTGGCGTGGTCGGATTCCCTGACTGAAAATATTGATACCCTGGATAGGGACAGTATAATACTAACTATAGAGCATTTGAAGGATGCATTACTATATATGCGTGATGCACAGAGGGATATTTGCACCCTGGCATCAAGAGTGAGTGCTATGTCCATTTCTGCCAGAAGAGCGTAATGGACGCGACAGTGGTCAGGGGATGCGGATTCCAAACGACATATGGAAGTATTGCCGTATAAAGGGGAGGAGTTATTTGGGGCCGGTCTATCGGACCTGGTGGCCACGGCAACGGCCGGAAAGTCCACCTTTTTACCCCAGGTCACCTCTCAGCAGAAAAAGACACCGTCTTTCAAACTCAGTCCTTTCGTTCCCATAAGTACAAGCGGGCAAAAGGCCACTCATTTCTGCCCCGGGGCAGAGGAAGAGGAAAAAGACTGCACCAGGCAGCCTCTTCCCAGGAGCAGAAGCCCTCCTCTGCTTCTGCCAAGTCTTCAGCATGACGCTGGGGCTTTACAAGCGGACTCGGACACGGTGGGGACCAGTCTCAAAAATTTCAACGCGCAGTGGGCTCACTCGCAAGTGGACCCCTGGATTCTGCAGGTAGTATCACAGGGGTACAAACTGGAATTCAAGACGTCTCCCCCTCGCCGGTTCCTGAAGTCTGCTCTACCAAAGTCTCCCTCCGACAGGGAGGCAGTTTTGGAAGCCATTCACAAGCTGTATTCCCAGCAGGTGATAATCAAGGTACCTCTCCTACAACAGGGAAAGGGGTATTATTCCACGCTGTTTGTGGTACCGAAGCCGGACGGCTCGGTGAGACCAATTTTAAATCTAAAATCCTTGAACACTTACATAAAGAGGTTCAAATTCAAGATGGAGTCACTCAGAGCAGTGATAGCAAACCTGGAAGAAGGGGACTATATGGTGTCTCTGGACATCAAAGATGCTTATCTCCACGTCCCAATCTACCCTTCTCACCAAGGGTACCTCAGGTTTGTAGTACAAAACTGTCATTATCAGTTTCAGACGCTGCCGTTTGGGTTGTCCACGGCACCTCGGGTCTTTACCAAGGTAATGGCCGAAATGATGATTCTTCTTCGAAGAAAAGGCGTTTTAATTATCCCTTACTTGGACGATCTCCTGATAAGGGCAAGGTCCAGGGAACAGTTAGAAGTCGGAGTAGCACTATCTCAGTTAGTGTTACGTCAGCACGGGTGGATTCTAAATATTCCAAAATCGCAGCTGATTCCAACAACACGTCTGCTGTTCCTAGGGATGATTCTGGACACAGTCCAGAAAAAGGTGTTTCTCCCAGAGGAGAAGGCCAGGGAGTTATCCGAGCTAGTCAGGAATCTCCTAAAACCAGGCCAGGTGTCAGTGCATCAGTGCACGAGGGTCCTGGGAAAAATGGTGGCTTCTTACGAAGCGATTCCATTCGGAAGATTCCATGCAAGAACGTTTCAGTGGGATCTTCTGGACAAATGGTCCGGATCGCATCTTCAGATGCATCAGCGGATAACCCTGTCGCCAAGGACAAGGGTGTCTCTTCTGTGGTGGCTGCAGAGTCCTCATCTACTAGAGGGCCGCAGATTCGGCATTCAGGATTGGATCCTGGTGACCACGGATGCCAGCCTGAGAGGCTGGGGAGCAGTCACACAGGGACGAAATTTCCAGGGCTTGTGGTCAAGCATGGAAACATCTCTTCATATAAACATTCTGGAACTAAGGGCCATTTACAATGCCCTAAGTCAAGCAAAACCCCTGCTTCAGGGTCTGGCGGTATTGATCCAATCGGACAACATCACATCAGTCGCCCACGTAAACAGACAGGGCAGCACGAGAAGCAGGAGGGCGATGGCAGAAGCTGCAAGGATTCTTCGCTGGGCGGAGAATCATGTGATAGCACTGTCAGCAGTGTTCATTCCGGGAGTGGACAACTGGGAAGCGGACTTCCTCAGCAGACACGACCTTCACCCGGGGGAGTGGGGACTTCATCCAGAAGTCTTCCAAGAGATGGTAAACCGTTGGGAAAAACCAAAGGTGGACATGATGGTGTCCCGTCTCAACAAAAAACTAGACAGATATTGCGCCAGGTCAAGGGACCCTCAGGCAATAGCGGTGGACGCTCTGGTAACACCATGGGTGTACCAGTCAGTGTATGTGTTCCCTCCTCTGCCTCTCATACCAAAAGTACTGAGAATCATAAAAAGGAGAGGAGTAAGAACTATACTCGTGGTTCCGGATTGGCCAAGAAGGACTTGGTACCCGGAACTTCAAGAGATGCTCACGGAGGAACCGTGGCCTCTACCTCTAAGAAAGGACCTGCTCCAGCAGGGGCCTTGTCTGTTCCAAGACTTACCGCGGCTGCGTTTGACGGCATGGCGGTTGAACGCCGGATCCTGAAGGAAAAAGGCATTCCAGAAGAAGTCATCCCTACCCTGATAAAGGCCAGGAAGGATGTAACCGCAAAACATTATCACCGCATTTGGCGAAAATATGTTGCGTGGTGTGAGGCCAAAGAGGCCCCTACAGAGGAATTTCAACTGGGTCGCTTCCTACATTTCCTGCAAACAGGACTGTCTATGGGCCTAAAATTAGGGTCCATTAAGGTTCAAATTTCGGCCCTGTCGATTTTCTTCCAAAAAGAACTGGCTTCAGTGCCTGAAGTCCAGACGTTTGTCAAAGGGGTACTGCATATACAGCCTCCTTTTGTGCCCCCGGTGGCACCTTGGGATCTCAATGTGGTTTTGGGGTTCCTAAAATCACATTGGTTTGAACCACTCACCACTGTGGAATTAAAATATCTCACATGGAAGGTGGTAATTCTGTTAGCCCTGGCTTCAGCCAGGCGTGTCTCAGAATTGGCGGCTTTATTTTATAAAAGCCCTTACCTGATTTTTCACACGGATAGGGCAGAATTGAGGACTCGTCCTCAATTTCTCCCAAAGGTGGTTTCAGCGTTTCACGTGAACCAGCCTATTGTGGTGCCTGCGGCTACTAGGGACTTGGAGGACTCCAAGTTACTGGACGTAGTCAGGGCCCTGAAAATATATATTTCCAGGACGGCTGGAGTCAGGAAATCTGACTCGCTGTTTATCCTGTATGCACCCAACAAGCTGGGTGCTCCTGCTTCTAAGCAGACGATTGCTCGTTGGATTTGTAGTACAATTCAGCTTGCACATTCTGTGTCAGGCCTGCCACAGCCAAAATCTGTAAAAGCCCATTCCACAAGGAAGGTGGGCTCATCTTGGGCGGCTGCCCGAGGGGTCTCGGCTTTACAACTTTGCCGAGCAGCTACTTGGTCAGGGGCAAACACGTTTGCTAAATTCTACAAATTTGATACCCTGGCTGAGGAGGACCTGGAGTTCTCTCATTCGGTGCTGCAGAGTCATCCGCACTCTCCCGCCCGTTTGGGAGCTTTGGTATAATCCCCATGGTCCTTACGGAGTTCCAGCATCCACTTAGGACGTTAGAGAAAATAAGAATTTACTTACCGATAATTCTATTTCTCATAGTCCGTAGTGGATGCTGGGCGCCCATCCCAAGTGCGGATTGTCTGCAATACTTGTATATAGTTATTGTTACAAAATTCGGGTTATTATTGTTGTGAGCCATCTTTTCAGAGGCTCCTTCGTTTATCATACTGTTAACTGGGTTCAGATCACAGGTTGTACGGTGTGATTGGTGTGGCTGGTATGAGTCTTACCCGGGATTCAAGATCCTTCCTTATTATGTACGCTCGTCCGGGCACAGTATCCTAACTGAGGCTTGGAGGAGGGTCATAGGGGGAGGAGCCAGTGCACACCAGCTAGTTCAAGCTTTTACTTTTGTGCCCAGTCTCCTGCGGAGCCGCTATTCCCCATGGTCCTTACGGAGTCCCAGCATCCACTACGGACTATGAGAAATAGAATTATCGGTAAGTAAATTCTTATTATTGTGACCCAGTGCTGGCGTTCAGTTTTAAGGGCCGACTTGGGCGAGTCCTATCCCATGCTGTTTACACATAACATCACAGCAACTAAATGTATGTATATATTTAGTAAATTCACTGTAACAGGTGTATGATGGCGACATCTCTGGAAGGTAGAAAACATGACTAAAATGCGTTGGTTGGAACCTGTGTATGGTGTTATAAAAGCTTTTCCTTTGCGCATATTACCACTGGCTGTGAACCAAATTGTACGGTGTGTTTAAACTGTCTGATGATTGACAGCTTCTAACACACATTTGACACATCCTATAATCATTTATGCATCAAACATAAGCAGTTTTTGCTCTAAATAATACTCATGTAGAGTGGGTGTACATTGCCACTATGCAGGAAACAGGAATGCTCCCGGCCTTATCTTATACACATCACCAATAAATAAGACTTGTCACATACCTGGGACATGCCCATTATAGTGCCTTTAGCTCCTATCTCCCTAATAAATATATGAATGGTAAACACCTTTACTGCCACAGTCTGCTGTGTTATGGCTGAAAACACTTAACCTTATCTGCTTTTCAGCAGCAAACTGAAATTCCTTTAACGGGTGCAGTTCGCTTAGTTAAATATTCAGTGCTAGTATTTTGGACCCCGTCATCTGCCGGGTCACTAACTTTTGTGTTGACATTCTTGTTTCTTTTATATCTTCTCCTACTCTTTGTTACTCTTGTCTCCCCCTTTTCTTCCTCCTGTTCCTTCCGTCTCCCCCTGCCTTTAACCCTCTTTTTCATCTCTCTATGTTCTTCACCCTTCCCTTCTGTCTCATCCTGTTCTCCTCCCCATTCCTTCAGTTTCCCCCTGCCCTTCCCCTTTTCTTCCAAAATCATAGGCAAACGCAGTCGGGTTTCAGGGCCCCCTTCTCATGGCCGCAGCTCAAATTATGGCCACAATAGCAACAATATATAATATGATTACTAAAGCTGGCGCCACGACATGTAGTTTAAGGGTCAGAGGAGATCTGCTACACATGCCCAGTGGCGGCAGCTTATTCTACCAAATTTGCTGTGTGTGTGGATCTGAGCCCTCAATCGGTGCACTGGTCTGGAGAGTAGCTACCAGGAAGAGGAGACAGGCGCCTTACCATGAGGTGGGAGAATGTGTGTTTAGAAAGTGCAGTCTCCTATTGGTTCTATTGTGTTTGTGTATTTATTTACTATGGAATGTTTAACCTTTTCCTGACCACTTATGTTATTTATATTAGATAAGTAGGTTTGATGAAACCCATACTACAGACCACAGGTTCTCAAACTCAGTCCTCCACACAGTGCATGTTTTCCAGGTCTCCTCACAGAATCACAAGTGAAATAATAAGCTTCACCTGTGGACATTTTAAAATGTGTCGGTGAGTAATAAATACACCTGTGCACCTGCTGGGTTATCTGGAAAACGTTGACTGGGGTCCTGATTGCCGAGTTTGAGAACCTATAGTATATAGACCATGTGTACATATATGTCCAGGGTTGTTACTAGGTGCTGCTACCACTCCCCCAGACTGCTGCCCTTGCCCTAATGTTCTGCAGAGCAGGAGACTGTGGATTGCATTTGGAAACCCCCATCTTAAAATCCTGCGTTTGCCCCTGAAGATCGCCATGTTCTTTCCCCTTTCCTCCTGTCTCACTCTGTTTTTTTTCCTGTCCTTCACCCTTTCTTCCCATCTCCCCATTTTCCACCCGCTGCTCCCCTCTCCCCCTGTATATACATATTACATTTAAGGAGTGTAGGTGGGTCTAAAATTTCCCCTGTATGTACGTATCTATTCTATAATTTGGTAGAGCCTGTGATCCTTGCCTATTTATGCTTCTTGTTGCTGGGTGCATGGGATGGTGTGGATGGATGTGTGCCCACAGTCTGTATACCTAGAAGTTCTGATAGCTGATGAATTGTAGAATCTGGAAGACTCGTGGCACTGGTCACTGTGTGTCATATTTTGCGGAAACTCCGATGGGAGTTGCCAATTCATGGGACACCCGGCAGGGGGGTGGTTCGGGAGGTGGGTTTGTCTTCTCTGTGGGTCTCCGTGCCTGAGGGACTCAGACTCTCTGTGTACTGTGGTGGGCAACAGGCAGTCAGCAGCCCTACAAACCTGCCCTGCACCCCCCAGGTCTGTGCCCATGGTCTTATGTAGTCTCATTTGTTATACAGCATAGAGTAAGTATGAATAACAGCAGCCAGTAACCTCTCTGCACGATGTAGTTAGGTGATGCAGCAGATACAAACGGGGGAGACACCATATGATCTGTCGGCTTCTTCTGTGGCTCCGGGTGTGTAAGAAAGGAGGTGTGAGTGGCATGTCATTGAAGTGTGAGAGAAATGTGGGAGAAATAAGGGGTATGAATGTGGGAGGAGTGAGGGGTATGAATATGGGTCAGAGTGGCATGTGAGGAATTGTGCGTGGCATGCATGGGGAGATGCGAGCTACATGTGGGAAAGTGAGGAAGGTGTGAGGGACATGTGGGGAAAGGTGTTTGTTGAATTTGGAGAAAGTGTTAGAGGAATGAGAGGTTGGAGTGGCACGTACAGGGGTCTGAGGGGCATGTGAGGAAGGTCAGAGTGGCAATTGAAGGGAGATGTAAGTAGCATACATGGGTAGGTATGAGTGTCATACGTGGGTAAGGGTGAGTGGCATATGTGGGGAGGTATAAGTGAAATGTGGGGGAAGGTGTGATTTGCATGTAGAGTTAGTATGAATGGAATATGAGGTTGAAGAGGCATGTGCAGAAGTTTGAGGGGCATGTGAGGGAGGTCAGAGTGACATGTGTGAGTGACATGTGGGGGAGATGTGAGGGACATGTGGGGGAGGCATTATGGACATGCGGGGGAAGATGTGAGTTGCATTTGGAGGAAGTGTGAGAGGAATGTGAGGTTGGAGAGGCATGTGCGTGAGTTTGAGGGGCATGCGTGGGTAGGTGTGAGTGAAATGTGGGGGGATGTGTGATTGACATATGTGGGAAGGTGTGAGTTGCATTTGGAGGAGGTGTGAGAGGATGTGACGTTGGAGAGGCATGTGGAGAGGTCAGAGTTGCATGGGGGAGGTCTGAGTGGCATGCTGTGGAGATTCAAAGCTCATGTGTGGTCTGACGGATTATCAGGCTATTTTAGAGCTAATGAGAGGTCTAGGTGGCACACGGTGGAGTTTTGGATTAAGTGAGAGCCATGATTGTTTTGTTATCTCAAATTGTTATGTGAAGCCTTTGTGGAAGCTGGCCCACTCCATTGACTGTTCACACCTCTCTGTCAGCTGTCCACACCCCCTCTGGTGTCCTACTATTGCATTCCTTGGTGGGCCATTCAGGCCCTAGTTGTCACAAATCGTGGACTTAGTCTCCCATACCCTGTACGCCAGTGTTTCTTTAAGGTGAGCCATCCTATCTCAGTGTCACTGTCTCCTCCGGATCTAGTTCAGTTCAAAGCCATTGTCTCCTCTGGTTCCACTACTGTTCAGCCATTGTCTCCTCTGGTTCCAGTCCGGTTAACTGCTGCTGTTTCCTCTGATTTCATTTTGGTTAAGTGCCGCTGTCTCCTCCTGTTCCAGTCCAGTTCAAACTGCATATCTTCAGCCAGTCTCCTCCGGTTCCAGTCCGGTTCAAACCTGTGACCTGCATTCCGGTTCGGCCTGCATACCATCAGTCTGTGTCCTTCGTTCTGGTTCCAGTCTGGTTTCAGCCAGCTTTCTACACTCTGGATCCAGTACAGTTACAGCCTGAGAGATCCTTGCAGTAGTCTGAACCATCCTGATCTTATCTTTGACTGTTAAGGCCCATATAGACGGGCTGATGCAGGAGAGATGTGTGCTGAGCGAACCGCTCAGCCCACATCTCTCCCACCGCTCAGCACAGCGCGATCTGTGCTGAGCGTGCAGGGGGAGACGGGGGCGCTCACTTCGGGTGAAGTGAGCGACCCGCTAGATTGGCCTGCATGCAGGCCAATCTAGCAGCAGCGATAGCGATGCGCGGGGCTGCGCATCGCTATCGCTGTTAGGACTACACACGGAGCGATTTTGCTGAAAATCTAAGCAATCTAGTCAGATTGCTTAGATTATCGCTCCGTGTGTACCCCCCTTTATAGTGCTTTCAAGTGTCAAGCCTTCAGTCTACTATCATTTGTGCCTTCAAACAAGTCTTCCGATTTCAACTTGATGCTCATTTCAGCTACATTGGAAACCTGGAATCCATGTCGGGATCTCAGAGTCGGCATTCCAACCAGTGTTGGAAACCTGAACACCGGTATACTGACCACATCCCACCTGATGCGCTTACCACATTTCCAGTATCACTCGTCAGCCAGTCCACGAATCCTGATTTGGATCTGATCTCCGAGGCCGTGACACCAGTGCAACACTCACTACTAATTCTTGCAACTGCCCAGCTAAACGATCCCCTTTCTTTACCATTTCAAACAGGCAGCTGTTATTGCAATCCCCTCCTCCATACCCTCCTGTTAATGCAGGGATAGAGGGCATTGACTATCTGGTATCTGTCTGAATAAATGCACACCTCGCCAGAAGTGAGAAGAGTATCAATGGTCTCTTACAGACACTGGTGGAAAACGCAGGACCACAGGTCAGTAAAAATCATTATTAATAAATGAATGAGCAGGGGGAAAAAATCAAACTAATGAATATGGGATGCGAGAGCTCAGTAGATAGAAACAACTTTAATACATGTATATTTATATTTGCCAGACACATTCATACGATTACCTAGCAAATCATTCTTTCATCAGTCCATGAATATTCTTTTTTTTCAATAACGGTGTGCCATTCGCTGTTCATTAAATGTTGACCATGGTTACTTAAACTATTTATAATATGTATTTATTATAGCCCAGGGAGTGTATAAATATGTAACATACATATTTCCTCACTATTATGACTTTGTACATTAGATGGGCAAGTTACTGCTGTTTATCACTTTGGAATTCACACAAACACACACATATATGATGCCGTTAAGATGTCGGCTGTCTGGCTGACAGCTAATATAATGGTGGGCAAGTTCCAGCTATAGTTGCCCGTGCCACCTACTACAGTAGTTGGGATGAGTCTATTTTTGAACCTTTTTTTTTAATAACATACAAAAAAAAAAAGCAACAACAAAAAAACTTTGAAGCCAGGAGACTTTGTTATGCAGCGGGAATCTGGAGCTGCACTCTACTATCTATTGCAGGCATGTCCAAACTGCGGCCCTCCAGCTGTTGTGAAACTACATAACCCAGAATGACCTGACACAGTTTTGCTGTCAGAGAATGCTAAAGCCGAGTCAGGGCATGCTGGGATGTGTAGTTTCTCAACAGCTGGAGGATCGTAGTTTGGACATGCCTGATCTATTGTATCCACTACTGTATTGTCTGTTCTATCTACAGTGCTTTGGAAAATATTTCCACTTTGAATAAAACGGAGATCTGCAGATGAAATTAGAACTGTCCATTTCCACGTATTTTATATCATATTATTCATCCATGGACATCAATTTTTCACCCCAGTTGTAGCAAGATGCCTTCCCTTATTACAAGGCTATTTAACAATGTAAAAATGGTGTAATGTATTGTTCTGCATAATTATGTAGAAATAAGTATTAAATTAAACATTCCAATATGGATTCAGTTAGTGCCTCCATATCCAAAGGATTTACAGTTTAGGCATCCTTATCTCAAAATCCCACAGTAAGAGGTTTGAAGTGACCGATAAAAGTCACTGCTGAGCATAGCGAAACGCGTCACCGCCTGGTTGATTACTTCAAGAGTGTAAGGTCAGGATTTAAATGTCTGGAGCTGGTTAATGTTCCAGTGTATTATGAACCAGAGAATGCAGAGTAACCAGGAGAGATTTAGCTCATACACAGCAGATATAACCAGTTATTATGACAAATTTCCCTAGTGTATTATATAATCTTATTACATCTAAGCGCATATTCCTCTCGCCAACAGCCTGTGTGCAGCTGCTGTACACTGAGAGTTATTTTCCCACCTCTATACAGCAGAGAGATAATCGGTGATAAGCTCAGGTCTGTGGTGGCCTATTTTAACCACTGGATTCAGTTGATAAAACTCACATCCATCCCCAACATCCTCCTTACTCCCAATCCACCCATGTCATTAACGGATAATAAAATAGTTTTTTCTCATAGCTAGCGCCGTGCGTTTTCAGCTACACTTTGAAACCCGAGACCCGCTCTGCTTAGAGAGGTGGATACGGGACATTCACAGAACTTTCAAATGCGACTTAGTTTGGGTGACATATATCTTATTACACAGTCGATCAGCTGATTGCTGTTTATGTGCTATGTGATGAGTCTGCAGTTTGGATTTAAGGTTGCAGGTATCTTAATAAATCTGTATCTCAATGTGCAGGTATAAACATAAGTTTGCAAATGTATAATTTGCTCATATGCAAAAGGGGAATCTCATTCAGCTGTAGATGGCGCTCACTGTGTAAAGGTAGCAGGTACTGTTCACTTCAACTTCTGTCTTTAATCACTTCCCAGGAGACCAACTGGTCAACTTTTTCCTTTGGTTCCAATAAGCAGAGAGTTGCTGTTACCTTATATAATCCCCCTGCTTCCTCCTTGGCACATAGCTCTATGCGATTGCTGTTTACCCCCCTATAGTGCTTAGCTCGGGGGCACCTCTACTTGAAGCTTATCGCTCACTGCACTGGTTGTTGTCTCTGTATGTGCGCAGAGCACAATAATACAGATGTTAATGTACTGTAATGTATTTCTTGCCTAATCCTCCTGTTATTTTAATTAAACTCTTTTGTCATGCCTCCTGTAGGAGTTCAAAGCCTTGCAGTACGGTGATACCAGCAGCATCTGTACAGTACATGGCGTTCGCAAAGCTCTGATGTAAACACAGGAGACGAGGATGGGGGGGGGGGGGCAGCTTCATCCATTCAACTTTTACAGAATCCACCAGTATAATTACTGTGGAAATAAATCACATTTATAGCCGCCAAACAGCCAGTATAATCACTTGTGTGAAGCGGTAAATTAGTTTATTTTCTTGCACTGCAATTGAAGATTAACGATTCTGGAATGCTGGGCAAAATATTATGATAATATCCTTCAGATTTCTTTCATAGGAATGTAAAGAGAAATATGCTATTAACACATTTAAGGATTGGCTGCGGTGCCTCACTTTGTACTGATAATGACACTGCTGATCCAGGAGCCTAACACATGCCCGGGACACCAGTCTCTTTCACCTATATTGTCAAAGTCTCACAATCTTGCCTGCTTCCTTGCAGGCTAAAACAGGCTCCGGCCTGGCTTGGCTCGTTGCTACAGATGCACAGACAGAGTTTGGTGGTCTTCTCTGTGTTTTCCAGGTGTAGACACCGACTTCCTGACCCCCCAGCGGCTTCCACAGGGCATCAGCCACCACTGGCTGTAACAGTCTCACCTAGACTGTTTGCACTCTCCAGCTACAGCCATTAGGTGTGCTCCATCCTGCATTTTCTTCTCTGTGTGGGCGGATCCCTCCAGATTGTCGAAGTCAAAAATATTACATAAAAAGAACATACAAACTCTACACATTATAAGTCGCTATACTTGCAAATACGCACAGCGAGCACAGCAATATATGGTAACACACGCATTTACACGGACATGCCACAGAGATGGATTCGACACTTATTTCATACAGTACATAACTATAATAATATCAAGCGCCAGACATCATGATGATTTAAAATTATATATAATGAAGTAATGTCATGTATGTGTATTATTTGAACGAAACCAGATACACCTGTCATATTTGGTATTTAAGCAACCAGATTAATGTGTAGATTCGTTTGATACTTGTTATAAAGTTGTAGGACATTGCAACAAATAATTATGATTAAATGTATAAAAGCTAAAATCACTTTTATTAGAACAATAGATATTCCAAACAAGTAGTGGACAGGAAGCTCAGGCCAGCCCCTCAGACGTCCCCAAGGCTGAACCTGATGAGCACACGAACAAACCTGTGACTCATCATGAATGAGAGTCCCCTCCCCAAAAAAACTAGATAACACATTGCTGATCACACAGGAGGTCAGTTGCTGTTTTGTATCAGACGATGATGGAGTGCCTGCATGATTTTACAGAGAGAGAGAGAGTCATATGGAGGGACAAATTTATATGAGAAAGATATGGTAATTGTATCGCTGGCCTGTAACTGTATGTATTTTGTATTAACTGATTACTGTGCTATTGTATCCATGTAACTATAGGTATACTGTACATTGTAATATATTTTGAATCCATATCCTTTTAATCTCCTATATATTTGTCTAAATCTGTGACTCTGTGCCCGTAACGCTGGGTGGAGTCACAGCGGTGGGCGGAGTCAGCAAGTCTCTGCTCCTGCTGCCTGTCCATCTCTCTCTCTCCCCTCCCCCATCAGCAGCTCTGATTCCCCGGCCGCGGCGCCGGCCCAACAACAACGGCTGATGCCGCCCCCGGCTTATACATTAGGAGGGACGGGTGGCGCAGGAGAAGGCTCTCATAGCCCTCCCTGCACCGTGTACACAGACCCGCCGCCTCCTCCGCACAAATCCCGCTGTCAGCTCTCCTGCAGTGACGTCATCTCCTGCAGCACTCTCCTCCTGTCACACAGCCGGCACACACTCTCCAGTCTCCGGGGGCTGCCAGCATCTACAGCCAAGCTGGAAACACCCCCGGAGCGAGAGAGAACAGACCCGCGAGGCCACGCCCCTTTCACAGCAGGCCACGCCCCCTTTTCGGCCGCGGGGGGGGGGAGATGTGTGTAACAGTAATGCTGACCCAGTGACGCCTCTGGACACTGTACTGTTTACCAGCCTGCAGCAGCCGCCCACAGCCCCAACGGTGAGTCCCTCCGGCCATCCTACCCACTGTTTCTATGTCTGCTCGCCACTTTACACAAGTCTCCTCTTTTGGTGCCCTCCCCCTCCACTACTTTCCCCCCTCTCTTCATCAGCTTCCTCACTGGGGACCCTCCCTGCCGACCCGCGTCTCTATATCCCCTCCCTACCACCCCGCGTCTCTCTATCCCCTCCCTACCGCCCCGCGTCTCTCTATCCCCTCCCTACCGCCCCGCGTCTCTATATCCCCTCCCAACCGCCCCGCGTCTCTCTATCCCCTCCCTACCGCCTCGCGTCTCTCTATCCCCTCCCTACCGCCCCGCGTCTCTGTATCGCCTCCCAGCCGCCCCGCGTCTCTCTATCCCCTCCCTACCGCCCCACGTCTCTCTATCCCCTCCCTACCGCCCCGCGTCTCTATATCCCCTCCCAGACGCTCCGCGTCTCTCTATCCCCTCCCTACCGCCCCGCGTCTCTATATCCCCTCCCAGCCGCCCCGCGTCTCTCTATCCCCTCCCTACCGCCCCGCGTCTCCATATCCCCTCCCTACCGCCCCGCCTCTCTCCCCTCCTCCCTATGCCTCTGTATCCCCTCCCTACCGCCCGCGTCTCAGTATCCCCTCCCTACCGCTCTGCGTCTTTGTATCACCTCCCTACCGCCCCGTGTCTCTGTATCCCCTCCTACCGCCCCGCGTCTCTGTATCCCCTCCCTACTGCCCCGCGTCTCTCTATCCCCTCCCAGCCGCACCGCCTCTCTGTATCCCCTCCCTATCGCCCCAGGTCTCTCTATCCCCTCCCTACCGCCCGCGTCTCTCTATCCCCTCCCTGCCGACCCGCGTCTCTCTATCCCCTCCATACCACCCGCGTCTTTTTATCCCCTCCCTACCGCCCCGCGTCTCTATATATCCCCTCCCTACCGCCCTGCGTCTCTCTATCCCCTCCCTGCAGCCCTGCGTCTCTCTATCCCCTCCCTGCGTCTCTCTATCCCCTCCCTACCGCCCCCCTTCTATCTATCCCCTCCCTACCGGCCCGCGTCTCTCTATCCCCTCTATCCATTCATACAAATATTGAACCGCAGCAAGGCGTGCAGGGGTTAAGGGGGCGTAGCCCCTTTCGACGGTGTGAAGAGCGCCCGTAGGGCGTGATGAAGCACCTAGTAACAAATATATATACATCAATGAGCTTTGGAACTCAGATAATGTGTGGGTGTATTGTTTTCTCTTATAGGATGCAGTGTTTTGCTATGTATAGCGCACATTCATGGCACATGGTAATAAGAGGTGCAGGCGTTTACAATATATATTAGAGCGGGCATTTTAAATATTTGTGAGAAAGCAATTTGGCATTCACAGATGGGGGCTGGTCCGCGATATCAGGGTCTTAATGATGCACTGTACATTACAAACGCGGCTGTGATCGACCGGCTCCGATGGACGCATTGCGACGCTGATGAATAACATCCACGTGTATTGATGTTTTATCAGTAATCCAATAATATGAAATTTCAAGGGACAATGCGTTTCTCATAATATTTAAGATGCTAAAATGTATTTTTATTGTTGCAAAACAAAGTTCAAATAAGTCATATTGTGTTTGATTCAGATTGGATTGTTTATCTGTTAAGTAGGTTTAAAAGTACATTTAAAAGTTGCTGCATAGCCTTGATATAGTTTTTTTTAAACTCAGGCCTAAAATAACTTCAGGTGCTTGTATAATGTGTGATTTCTTTGTGACAAAGGAAGCCGCATGGTCTGTCCTTCATTTTGGACTAACCACATGGCCTGTCCACCATTTTGTGTAAACCTCATGGATGTGGAAGTGGGAGGAGCAGTGGCCATTTTAGGAAGGTCATTTTCTAAATAGCTGATTTTCACTCTGCTCAGAACAATCAGTTTCCTTGGTCACATCAAACACCATTTATGAGTTACCAATGCATTTATTTAACGCATGCCATAGTCAATTACAAATAGTTTCAGTTGGGCCTAGTGAGAGTAAATGGTAAGATAAGTTTATTTTTCCCTGTCCTTCTTGTCTGTGCCTAATTACTTTACATCAAGTGAGGGGGTTGCACACAGATAGAAAAAGCAAAGAAAGAGTTGGTTTTGTTTTTTTCCTTCCAAGACTTGTAGAATCTGCTTACAGGGAGGATAGCCACTGAAATGCAAATTAACCTGTGTAACTGCTTTTTCTTAGCAGTGAAAACCAAATAGCTTTGATATGCAAATTAGAAGCACTGAATGGGTAAATGAGCCACATAGAAGGCTAGTGAATGATACATATATATAATATTATTATAATTATGTGTATATTTATATCAGTGTATGTTCTGCAAGATAGCTATCCAATCTGAATCATATCATTTTAATTATTGATTATTGCTAGTCATTATAGATCTGTGTGAAATAGGATACATTTGTTGCTATATAGGTAAATTTGAAATTACAGTATTTTAAGGAAGTAAGTGTAAAGACAAACGCAGGTCTGCATAAAAGTTTATACAGAACAAGTTGTGTCTAGTGGGCAATAGTAATTAGTATTGTTCACATTTATAGAGCTGTGTGATTTGTTTTATTGCGGACGCAGGGTTTTGTACACGTGTCTCGGACAAAGTACAGGACTGCGCACGCAGCGTAAGAGACACGCACGGTCGCGTGTTTACGCAAAGTGCGTAAGAATGCGGGTGCTAAGTACAAATTACACAATAGTGTCGTTTAGTTCAAAGGTGGGATAGTAGACATTTAATACAATAGCACAAAACTACCCGGTTTCTAAAGCAGATTAGTATAAAACTTTTGTTTAAACTGTATTGCCTCTGGGGTAAAGCTGCCTATCTGAATGAATTAAAATTTTCTGTACAGAAAAAACCAAAGTGTATTTGAGTGAGCAAACGTAGGAGTGAGTGTATTTGAACCCCGGAAATCGGGTCCCGTGGTACACCAAGTAAGTGGAGGCTTGGTGGCGTGAGGCGGCTGACTCACGTTAATATAGATTAATACGCAAATCGTGAGGAGATTTGCAGAGGAGCATAATAGGGAATTGTGCATTGTGTAGTATTGAAGTAAAAAGGTTTTTTGTTACGCTCCGAGCTGAGGGTCGCAGTTTGTACATCGACCCGTGGTCGTACGGAAGATAGGTAACAAGTACCTATACGCTGTGCGATTGGACCGCACGTTTGTGGGTGCGATAGATGGCGCAACTTGATACACTTTTTATGAGTTTTTTGCGTAGAATCGCGGTATCATTAGCGCTGTATAGAGCATACGCAAGCGTGATTTGTATATAAGTGTATAGGGAGTTTTCGCTGGTCTCTCTCAGGAAAATCTCCAGCGGCAGATATTTACTGGAAAAGGTAAGTCGCTCCTAACACTTCCAGTAAATAGAAACTAATAGGGCCTCACTGGGTACGCAGTGTTCACTATTGGAGTGAGTCGTGGTACTCAGCGGAGAAGGAGCGTGTGAAAGCGCTAGGTGTCTTTCACAGTCTATCTGCGGTGTGCATTGGGGATTGCATTTATTGGCAACAAGTCCGCGATGGGATCCAATTGCACAAGCAGTGGGCATTTAGTAGCTAGGGTTCAGGCTGAAGTGGGACCGAAAAGGTCAGAATTGCGACCGAGAGGGTCAGCAAGGTTTATTATGTGTGAAAAGTATGGTTCACACACGGAGGCTTTTTGCAATGAATGGTTATGTATGACTGACAAAGATAGGGGACCATTCCCTAAGGTGGGCAGCTTTGAACCAGAGGTATTGCAGAACTTAAGGATAAGAATATGTCTGATAAAATCCCGAAAACAAATTGCCAGACATACAAAGTGCTTAAACATGTGGCAGCAAGAGGGGTTGGTGAGTTTGCTCCTAAGGTATTGCAGGTGGTATGTCTAACCAAAGTCATACAAGACAAGAATTGAAATATAAGAACTGTTTGAACTTGTAGCAACAATAAACAAGTAGGAAGAAAAAAAAAAAAGAGAATGCAAGTACACCGTCTTATGTAGATGTGGAAGCAGTTACGGCCAGCATACAAACTAGAAAATAATAAAAATATGAAAAATATGACTGTAACCTATATATGTACTAATGAATGTTGAAATTTTATTTAGGAGGAGAAGGTGACCTGATTGTTTTCAGCCATTTCTCATGCACCCAGAGGATTATCCAACCGGTAAAAGAAGAGCAGTAGCCTGTGGGGGAAGTGGATGAGACCAGTGGAACAGGTAGGTATGGTATCATTTGTGTACATATATAGTAAAATAAAAAAAATAAAAAAAAATCAAGAAAGTAACATCAGAAATGGAGAAAAACTTGTCCGCACATTAGTATTTGCCAGTAGGAAAGCGGACAGAGACAAGGTAACCCCAGGGTATTTCTTTCAGTTACCATATAAGAAGTATTAATTCCTAGTAATGCCCCTAGTCAAGATGAGCTCGGAAATGTTTGTTGGACCATGTACAGACCCTTAATACGGGATGAGAAGGATTGAATGAATACTTCGCATGACCTAGAAGCTTGTTAAAATTTTTTTTTGTTTTTGTCTCTTGCAGTAATAGAAAACTCTCCATCTGGATAAGACCATTGGTAAACACTAATTCGGCAAATGGGAGGTGGCTGTCTCTGTGCAAATGGATGGGCTCAATAAGGCATTGAGTGTCAGAGTGCAGACTTCTTTGCAAAATTGGAAAGGGGTCACAGTAGCTAATCTTAGATAGTGTGCTATTGAACATCACAAGAATAGTGCTAGGCGCAGAGAACAACAGGTGGAGAGGTTGAGGACGGTAAGTATACTGGCACATACAGGAAAGACCCATCAGTCCAAACCCCAGATCCCTAATGGTCAATAATATGTTACACTTGTAGGAAGGAAGGGCATTTTGCCAGAGATTGTAGGAGTAGTAGGACACATAGTCAATATAGATCCCCTAGACAGAAAACACAAGCCACATTATTAAACACATAGACGGGACCAAGGGACATATAGTAAGGAATCATAAGCCATATAGAAAACACAGATTCGGCTAATGGGAAGAACAAAATAAATGCAACATTACCCTTTGACAAAACTTGCTGGGGTTAAGATGGGTCCTCTAAACTTTTGCTTCTTCTTCCTAGCAGAAATGGCCCCTGATTAACTTAATTTTGTTAGATATGATATACATATACCGTGCTCCCGCTCAGGAAGTACAAAGTATGTTAGACACCCACGAAGACTAATGTTACATTTCACTGTTCTAGATGCATGTCCATCACAGGTAGAGGAAATTATCTCACAGATACCGGGTTCCCTATGAACTTAGGATGGACACGACACTGGATTGATGGCTGGGATTGTCCCAATAGCGATATGATAAACACAGATTTTTTTTTTAAGGGGAGTAGACCAAGTAGAGAATCACTTCCCCGTAGTGCCCAATCCAGTTGTCAAATTTTTATGAAATCTTCACCTCTACAAACTCATCTGTCACCAACCTCTATTCTGTTTCTCTACAGTTTCCTCTTCATCTTTTGCGTTCACACAGGGTGGTACAATACATGGACCCAAGTACAGTTCAAACTTCACATGCCTAGGTCCTTCAGAGTTCTGCCCAAACCCAGTATATCTCAACAGCACGATAACACCAGTATTACTGCAGTGTGCCTTGTCATGCACAAAGGGTGGAGAATGGGAATACTGGTGAAGGGAAATTTTGGATAGACACTGATATGCCTGTTGGTGAATGGCAAACCTGACATTTTCTTTTTCATTTTCTTCTTCTTTCTCTCCTCTAGAGATGTTTCTTTTTTTTTTTTTTTTTTGAGTTATGCTCATGGTACTCTACATTGCAAACACACGACAGTAAATTAAAATTAAAAATGTGTGTTCCCTACAGGAAAGGCAGTCTGGAGGACAAAGGGGTATGGCCAGGAGTCCTCAGGACTGTGGACAGGTGGACACGGTAAGCCAGTAGCCCCCAGAGCATATCTTCCAAGTCTAGCTGAGGTGGCACATGGTCTGACTCATCTAGGCAAAGAGGGTATGTGCAGGCTGATGAGAGCCTACTGGTGTGCGCCAGGATTCTATTCTCATGCAGGTAAGAGAGCAATGACCTGTCTTGCTTGCTTGAGGAAGAATATTGGTAAAGCAATACCAACAGAGCCATCCCATATCCCTCCTGCAGACGGATCTTTTCAGGAAATACAAATCGGCTTCGTACAGTTAACACCCTTTAGGAATTATTGTTATGTATTGGTGTGCACTGATGTTTTCTCAAACTGGGTAGAGGCATTTCCTGCCGCCACGGATGCTGCTGTGTTTACCGCAAAGAAAAATTGTGTAGGAATTTGTGTGTAGATAATGGTACCCCTAGAAGTAGGAGCAAAGCTTGAAATTGTACTATTGTGATCATATATACTGCCACTAGTATTATGTAGCTTCGGAACCACTCCCAGATCTTCACTCAACTAATCACCCTCTTCGAAATTTGTTTTTGTTTTGGTATTTGTGACTTTTTGGTTGTTTTTGGAAGACAATCTCATGTCATGATTGATCCGCACAATGATCAGAAATACACCAATGAGGTGACAGTACAGTACCTTATTGAGATGAGCCAGCATTTGAGAACTTGACAAAAGAACTTGAAACTGTTGATTCCTGATATGCCAAATACTAACTGTCTTGATTGTGAACCAAGAGACTGTGTGATTGTTCTTACGCTCAGGTTGCCTAATAGACAGGTGGGAAGGACCAAACCAAGTTTTGTTGACAGCACTATCCCAGTGAAAGTAGCAGAGAGAGAGACTTGGGTCCACGATTCCCATTGCAGGAAAGTCGGTAGTCCGGAAGGAACTCGTAAATGGAGTGAGATCTCAAAAGTATCACCAGAGACTCTGTTCCGTGAAGACTGAGAGGCGGCACTGTTGAACACTACCTGAGCGTACTAAAGGATTGCAGAAAGACCAGTCACTGTAATTGATTTGTTATGAACAAGAGTTGTTTTGTTCTATTTCTCTTTTCTCTCTTTCCTGCTGACAAACATTTTTTTTTCAGGATATTCTATTTTTGCAAGGTTTTTTTTATGAGGAGTCGAGTGTGAGACTGGAACTGGTTCTGGAGGAAGGATTGATTTCCTTATAGGATCCCAGGATTAGCCGATCAGTTTGTTAAAATCAGAGAAAAATCAAAGGTCTAGTAGTTATGGAGTTCGGAGGTAATCAGGAACAATCAGACAATGGCTATTCACACATTGCAGATAAAGAGCTCATTAATATATGTGGAAGAAAGGTTTATGAGTGGCTCTCCCCGAACTCCGAAGGTTTATGTTATTTAGGAAGGACACTACTTATAACCCTTGTTCAATTATTAAACAGACCTAGCATACGTTCCAGAAATGGAAACAATGTTCAGAAAATTATAGGAATATGTAGATCATGAAAATTTTATGTCACTTTCACGATTTGTTTGTGTCTTCTTCATCTACCCAGCAGAACCTCAATCGAATCCAAACATCAGTGTACAAAGACGTAGGTACATGTATGTGTGAAATGTTCATCGCAAATCAGACATTATAGGCCAAAGCACTGTCCCAGCATACTCTATAGGTTGAATGTTGTCCCACACCCAACCAGTGGTCCCGTGACCGCCGAGTGCATATAGAGGATGTCTCGTCCTCCTCCCTGTCTTCCCCAAATATAGTCAAGTGTCTGATTTGCGAAATGCATACATACTTGTGTCTAGGTCACCGATTATTGTATGAAATATTTTTTTTCTTATGTTAATAATTGATGGCAGTTATTGTTTGCTGCCAAAGGGTGGACTGTCAAAGTCAATAATATTACATAAAAAGAACATAAAAACTCTACACATTATAAGTCGCTATACTTGCAAATACGCACAGCGAGCACAGCAATATATGGTAACACACGCATTTACACGGACATGCCACAGAGATGGATTCAACACTTACTTCATACAGTACATAACTATAATAATATCAAGCGCCAGACATCATGATGATTTAAAATTATATATAACGAAGTGATGTCATGTATGTGTATTATTTGAACGAAACCAGATACACCTGTCATATTTGGTATTTAAGCAACCAGATTAATGTGTAGACGCCCATGTGTGGGGGAGGGACTTGGGCGCGGACCTTGTCTTCTATGGCCGTTACATAGATGACTTGTTTTTTATATTTGATGGGGATCATTCACATTTTTCTAATTTCACTTCACTTCTTAATAATAATGAGTTTAATTTACAGTTCACGTGTACAGTAGATAAGTGGTCTGTTTCCTTTCTCGATATTTCCATCTCAATATTTGAGGATAAGATAATAACTAAAACTTATAAGAAGAATGTCGACAATTATAACTTTCTTCACTTCGACAGTATGCATTTTAAACCCTGGATGAGAAACATCCCTTTGGGACAGTTGCGACGGTTGCGCCGCAACTGTAGTAACCAAGGGGACTTTAACACACAAGCTCTAGAACTTGTGGGCGCCTTTAGAGATAGAGGTTATCCCACAGATTTAATTAATTCGGCCTTAGAAAAAACGATCAAACTAGATCGGAATCAGCTTCTTAGTTACAAGACAAAGAATACTGCATTTAAAGAAGATTTACCACACTTCCTGTCTAAATACAATAGTGCTTCTGGAAAAATAAAAAAAGTTTTGATCAATAATTTTCCGATCTTATTGACAGATAAGATTCTAAAACCAGCTATAGGACATTCCCCGTCTGTCATTTTTAAAAGATCGGAAAATTTGACACAACACCTAGCCCCCAGTCTGTTTGTAGATAAAAGAATTGGAATTAATAAGGATATATCAAATTCTTTTGTCCCCTGGCTTAGGAACACACCCAATGGTTGCTATAGATGTGGTACGGGACAATGTACCACATGTTCCTATATTCAGAACAATGTGCATTTCTTTGAATCACCCCGAGGAGACAAATATCCCATAAAATCCTTTATTAATTGCAATAGCGAATATATTATTTACATGCTGGTTTGCCCTTGCGGGCTCCAGTATATAGGAAGAACGATGCGGAAGTTGAAAGTCCGCTTTTTAGAACATAGACGAAACATCACAAAAGGATTTTTGAATCATGGGGTCTCAAAACATTTTTTTCATTTCCATAACAGAGATCCAAAAGATCTGAAGCTAATTGGCCTTGAGACCATTAGCCTTACATGTAGGGGGGGAGATAGATTTAGCAAGCTCTGTCGTCGGGAGAATTTTTGGATTCACAAAATGGGGTCACTTGTTCCTGGTGGCCTCAATGAATTTATTGAAATAGATTGGTGATGTCCCTTTTCTTCTTAGTTAGATCCTCTGCTTTCTGGTCTATGTAATCGGACAGTCATATGAGTATAAGTATAGAATTAAATATATATAGCATTTTCCATCACACTATTTATTAGTGTAGTTTAACTTGATCATGGGTATCTATGTTCTTTCTCTTTTTTTTGATTCTTTTTTTGATACTCTTCAAATAATCATATGTCTAGTAGGATTCATCATGATCATAATTCATAACTTTATGTTTTCAATTGAAGTTATACATAAAATTTTTTTTTTATATGTTTGGGTAATATTGATATGATGCCTGATATCATTAGTAGGTCAACTTTATATGTTATTTTACTCTATTTAATTTTTTCAATGGGTATGGACCTATAAATGACGGTCTTTAGTCATATAAGTCCTTTTGTACACATTACATATAATTTTATTTTATATTATGGTCCCCTCTCTAATATAATAAATATGGGTGCTTTTGTCACCATATAAGGTCCTAATAATCCCTAATAGTGGTATCAGTCCACAGTATCAATAATTAGTATTGCAAAATATAACTGCGATATGTGTTTGGTTATAATATATTAACAAAGTTTTTTATGTCTATGACATTTCATTTTGATTCGTTTTTTTTGTGTTAGCTCCGCCATTAGGTCTGTTTTTTATAATATTTTTTTTTTTATAGAAAAATTTTTTTTTATAATTTTTTTATAATTTCTTATAATTATTTATAATTGCTTTAAAAAATTTTTTTTTTTTTTATTGTTTATTGATTATAATTTAATTTAATTTACTTTAGTTAAATTTTAAGACATTTAAACCAGATAAATTGTTTCTTAAACAGCCAAGGTACCTTTTGTATGTAAGTGCATGTGTTAATATTTATTCCTAATTATACTGATCAGCTACATCTGTGGAGGCACAATTAAGAGCCCTTTAAATGGCACACATCATGCAAAGAGGAGTCATCTTTGAAAAAGTCACGGGTCACGTGACGAAACGCGTCAGGACTCCTCCCCTTTTTTGGAAAACACTGAACACCTTCATCCAGGACGTATTCAAGCCACAGCTACCTTACCCGGCTTCATTAACAACAGCCGTGGTCGGCTATTCACGTGGCCGCACTATCAGTCGCAGACGCCGCACGGACACAGCAGTTTTTCCAGCGCTCTCCACTTCGGCCGCTACCAGCGGACATTGCACGTCCAGGTAGCTGAAAAGGTGTTGTGGACGCACGATTAGTTGTAGACGCTGCACGGACGCCGCACGGACACAGCAGTCCTTCCAGCGCTCTCCACTTCGGCCACTACCGGCGGACGGTGCACGTCCAGGTAGCTGAAGGTACACACATCCACATCTGGGTTCTAAACATCACCCGATCCGGCAGCTATACCATTTGCCGTCTATAAATTTCCTGCATCAAGCACCTGCAAGGTGTTACAAGCAGGGTAACAACTAATTGGTGCAGCTGACTGAAAGTATCAGACATTATACGTACCTTCTAGTTCTTTCAATTACTGGGCAATTCTTGAACTTACCCGGGGACGCTCGGGTCCATCAGCCCTTGTGGAGAGGTATCATATGCATTTATTCATGCTGCTTATCAATCAATACGTGCAGCCAATGTGATACATTCAGGATTTATTTGTAGTAGCTGTGGCAACATTGTTTCTTTAAGAGACTGCAATATTCTGATACATTTTTTGAATTGTTTAGTTCAGTGTTTTTCCAAATATACTTAGGAAATGGACAACTTATGTCATTTTTAATTCTTTGTATTTGTTATATCATAATTATATGGAATAGTGAATTATCCATTATGAAATAGGAATTTTATATCAATATTAATAAATATATGTATTTTATACATTTTATTATCATTATTATTTATTCCTTGGCTGATATTGAACCTGTGATATTTTGGTATGTGGTTTATATGAGCGCTTCTATTTTCTATCTATTTTCTGATTAACCCCATTGGAGTGTCGCACACCTCCTTATAGTGGCGAACGTGTTTTTTCCCATGCCATAAGATCCGTGGTTCAATTTATATTTATTTATTTATAACAGATTAATATTCACAGGCGCAGCAAAAGAGTTTGTTTCTTTTTGTTCTTCTGAGTGTGAGACTGGAACTGGTTCTGGAGGAAGGATTGATTTCCTTATAGGATCCCAGGATTAGCCGATCAGTTTGTTAAAATCAGAGAAAAATCAAAGGTCTAGTAGTTATGGAGTTCGGAGGTAATCAGGAACAATCAGACAATGGCTATTCACACATTGCAGATAAAGAGCTCATTAATATATGTGGAAGAAAGGTTTATGAGTGGCTCTCCCCGAACTCCGAAGGTTTATGTTATTTAGGAAGGACACTACTTATAACCCTTGTTCAATTATTAAACAGACCTAGCATACGTTCCAGAAATGGAAACAATGTTCAGAAAATTATAGGAATATGTAGATCATGAAAATTTTATGTCACTTTCACGATTTGTTTGTGTCTTCTTCATCTACCCAGCAGAACCTCAATCGAATCCAAACATCAGTGTACAAAGACGTAGGTACATGTATGTGTGAAATGTTCATCGCAAATCAGACATTATAGGCCAAAGCACTGTCCCAGCATACTCTATAGGTTGAATGTTGTCCCACACCCAACCAGTGGTCCCGTGACCGCCGAGTGCATATAGAGGATGTCTCGTCCTCCTCCCTGTCTTCCCCAAATATAGTCAAGTGTCTGATTTGCGAAATGCATACATACTTGTGTCTAGGTCACCGATTATTGTATGAAATATTTTTTTTCTTATGTTAATAATTGATGGCAGTTATTGTTTGCTGCCAAAGGGTGGACTGTCAAAGTCAATAATATTACATAAAAAGAACATAAAAACTCTACACATTATAAGTCGCTATACTTGCAAATACGCACAGCGAGCACAGCAATATATGGTAACACACGCATTTACACGGACATGCCACAGAGATGGATTCAACACTTACTTCATACAGTACATAACTATAATAATATCAAGCGCCAGACATCATGATGATTTAAAATTATATATAACGAAGTGATGTCATGTATGTGTATTATTTGAACGAAACCAGATACACCTGTCATATTTGGTATTTAAGCAACCAGATTAATGTGTAGATTCATTTGATACTTGTTATAAAGTTGTAGGGCATTGCAACAAATAATGATGATTAAATGTATAAAAGCTAAAATCACTTTTATTAGAACAATAGATATTCCAAACAGGTAGTGGACAGGAAGCTCAGGCCAGCCCCCTCAGACGTCCCCAAGGCTGAACCTGATCAGCACACGAACAAACCAGTGACTCATCATGAATGAGAGTCCCCTCCCCAAAAAAACTAGATAACACATTGCTGATAACACAGGAGGTCAGTTGCTGTTTTGTATCAGATGATGATGGAGTGCCTGCATGATTTTACAGAGAGAGAGAGTCATATGGAGGGACAAATTTATATGAGAAAGATATGGTAATTGTATCGCTGGCCTGTAACTGTATGTATTTTGTATTAACTGATTACTGTGCTATTGTATCCATGTAACTATGGGGGTCATTGCGAGTTGTTCGCTCGGTAAATTTCATCGCATCGCATCGATTTTCCGCTTAGTGCGCATGCGCAATGTTCGCACTGCGACTGCGCCAAGTAAATTTGCTATGAAGTTAGGTATTTTACTCACGGCTTTTTCTTCGTTCAGGCGATCGTAATGTGATTGACAGAAAGTGGGTGTTTGTGGGCGGAAACAGGCCGTTTTATGGGCGTGTGGGAAAAAACGCTACCGTTTCTGGGAAAAACGCAGGAGTGGCTGGAGAAACAGAGGAGTGGCTGGGCAAACGCTGGGTGTGTTTGTGACGTCAAACCAGGAACGACAAGCTCTGAACTGATCGCAGATGCCGAGTAAGTCTGGAGCTACTCAGAAACTGCACAGAGATGTCTTTTCGCAATATTGCGAATCTTTCGTTCGCAATTTTACTATGCTAAGATTCACTCCCAGTAGGCGTAGGCTTAGCGTGTGCAAAGCTGCTAAAAACGGCTTGCGAGCGAACAACTCGGAATGACCCCCTATAGGTATACTGTACATTGTAATATATTTTGAATACATATCCTTTTAATAACAAATATATATATATATATACATCTATGAGCTTTGGAACTCAGATAATGTGTGGGTGTATTGTTTTCTCTTATGGGATGCAGTGTTTTGCTATGTATAGTGCACATTCATGGCACATGGTAATAAGAGGTGCAGGCATTTACAATATATATTAGAGCGGGCATTTTAAATATTTGTGAGAAAGCAATTTGGCATTCACAAGCTCCAGACTGAATCCATGTGTCAGTAGTGCAATTTATCTTCATTCTATCTATCTACGCGGTAAAGAACTTGCGGCCCTGTGCCGTAGAGGTCATCGGGGGCCAGTCTTATGTTAAATTCCCACTGGTAACAGCAGCTTTATATAGGAGGATTCACCATTAATTAGTACCGTGCTGATTACAGCCTTTACACACTGACTCTGACTTTTACTTGGTGTCCTGAACTTGCTCATATTCTGACTGACCACTCTGCTTTTCCTACTGCTTGTCCATACTATCAACGCCCACCTGTTCCATGGTTACATCGGCGGCTTTGCTCTATACTGCCAAACTGTGTTGCTGGATACCTTTGGGTACTACACCCTGAATGCAGCTCATCTATGCTGTGGTCTGCCACCCCCTGCACCGCACTACAGAACACTGTCTGTGGATTACCATTAGTGCGTTGGTACCTGACAGTTCTTCCTACATGCCAGGTACATGTATATACTGGTATCTCTCTCCTGTGAAACTGGGAATGTTAAATTATCACAACTTCGAGATTAAGTCTGGGAGACAAACATGTGGCGGCATACACATAGGGGTCAAAGGAGAGTTTATGTATATCGCTGTACTTGCTCCTCCATGGCGTGCACCAGAACTAAAATGTGTATTTTCATTGTGCTCATGTCTTTGGCTGGAGCGTTCCTGCCTGTGTGCTTGGTGTCACGGTCGTCATTATCGTCAGGGCACACTTGCGCCAGTCCTATCTGTGGTGCAAAAGATGCATCTGCGAACAGTCACATTTAAACATTCACTCAGCTCTCTACTGCCCCCGGTTCCACCGGTGTGAGAAGCCCCACAGCAACCTAGTTACCCCCTACAGTCGCCGGTGAGGAAGCTACTGAAGTGCATACGGCTCTAATAATGGGCTAGTCTGTAACGTACGTTCTCTCATTCATGAGTTCTAAAGGCAGAAGATGCAGTTGAGAGAGGAGTGTTGTACACTGGCAAGAAGGAGGCCTGCCCTGGGAACATCCAGTAACAGGGACATATAATGACAACGGTGTGATTCCTCCTGTGTGTTACGGAGCCGTGCTGTTGGAATATGCTGTAAACGTACGACGGAAGGTCTGCTGAATGAGCACAGGGGCTGAGATTCTTACAGTGCTGCTCTTTGTATGAACAACTGTGTGATAGCAATTAAACCCCCCTACAGTCCTCCTTCGCAATTACCTGGAGGCTGGAGATAAGTAAAACAATGGTTAGCAATCAGATAATGTTCCATTTCAGCCTCAATCAGATCCAGAGCTGGTGAAAGTGCTACATTAGCAGTACTTGTATCTGTATTAATAATCTGCACACTTGTGGTCTCGCCGTACTCAACACCGGAAAATCTGCAGCCAAACCGGTGCCTGTTTAGCAGTCCAGAAACACTACCAGTCAGAACAGCTCAGAGCTTCCATTCAAATTTCCGGGTAACTGGGTGAATTTGTCATTCCCCAGGACTCGGAAACCGGGTAATCTGCCGATTACAGGATGCAGGATCAAGTCCATCTTTATATTCTTCTTAAACTCAGAGGCATTCTGGGAAAAATAACCCAATCACTCACTCTCCCCCCCCCCCACCCCCGTCTGACCCTTTCTGACAGATGCAATTTCTGATATTCTAGTAATCTGTCACAGCTGCCCGTTTCCCTGCCTGCTTTCCTCTGAACAAGCGAGTGACAGAGGAGAGGTAATTATCATACAGTTTGTGTTCATACAATTGATTATGGTTTCTACAGAGATGAAACATAATGTTGTCAAAATAGGTGATCGCTTATGTGCTATAATGACAGGATTTACACTGAAAAGCAACAATTTTATATTGTTACGTTTCCACAAAATGCCCAGCTTTGTGCAGTGAGACAAAGAGTAGCCAAGGATCACACTGCGAACCTGGGTCTGCCTAATGCATCACACCATTAATCAATAGTAACAATCTATCTAACGCATGATGTTACTGTCACTATACAGAGAGTTAGTAACCATTAGGCCACAGCGCTCCATAAATAGTTTTGGAATTGGCTGTACGGCTGATAGAGTGGAACATTTGCCTGTTTGCGGATCTTGTGTGAATTTGTTGTGCTTGCTTTGTTAAATAGAGCATGCAAATGCGGCTAGGCTGATATGGATGCAATTTGGCCACACTGACAGGACCATCTTAACGTTTAGGCAGAGTGGGCAGTTGCACAGGGCTGCACAATTCTAGGGGCCTACGAGCAGGGGCGGGTGGTCACACAATCAGAGCAGCCAGGAATCATTCTCTACCTGCCTCCCAGCCTGCAGCCAGACAGTGAATGACAAAGAGTATGCCGATTGGTGGGTGGCTGGAGCTATCCACCAGCGTGCTGACAGCAATTCACTATATGGAGGAATGTAGAGAGACGGTGCGGGACTGCAGAAGGGACATATTATTATATTGTGACATTGGTTCCTGTGAATGAGTGGGTAGGGGCCCCAGTGCTTTGCTTTTCTTAGTGCCTACAATGGTATTAGGATGGCCATGTACATCGATACTTACAAATGAAAGGGCGGAGCTGGGGAGAGACAAAGTTCACTCAGGGCGTGTCCATGCAAATGCAGAGCTGCAATTGTTCTCAAAGGTGTCTTGTTTGATCATCGAAGCACATGCTGCCAGTGCAAAGATGTACAGATTGCGGGTCTATCTTACAATGCAGTAATATGCCTTTTTTGGCATTCTGAATAATTTGTTCCCATCTTACTGAATGTATAGGACGCATTCTGACTGATGTCACTATTTCCTAATGCACAGGTTCTCAAACTCGGTCCTCAGGACCCCACACGGTGCATGTTTTGCAGGTCTCCTCACAAAATCACAAGTGAAATAATTAGCTCCACCTGTGGACCTTTTAAAAAGTGTCAGTGAGTAATTAATGCACCTGTGCACCTACTGGGTTACCTGCAAAGCATGCACTGTGTGGGGTCCTGAGGACCGAGTTTGAGAACCCCTGTCCTAATGAATGAATAGACTATTCTCAGTGATGTCACTGCTTCCTAATGAATGGATAGACTGCATTCTCAGTGATGTCACTGGCTCCTAGTGAATGGATAGACTGCTTTCTCAGTGATGTCACTGCTTCCTAATGAATGGGATAGGCTGTATTCTCAGTGATGTCACTGCTTTCTAATGAATGGATAGGCTGTATTCTCAGCGATGTCATTGGCTCCTAGTGAATGGATAGGCTGCTTTCTCAATGATGTCACTGCTTCCTAATGAATGGGATAGGCTATATTCTCAGTGATGTCACTGCTTCCTAATGAATGGATAGACTGTAATTCTCAGTGATGTCACTGCTTTCTAATGAATGGATAGGCTGTATTCTCAGTGATGTCACTGCTTCCTAATGAACGGATAGGCTGTATTATCAGTGCTGTCACTGGCTCCTAGTGAATGGATAGACTGCTTTCTCAATGATGTCACTGGTTACTTGTGCATGGATAGGCTGCATTCTTAGTGATGTCACTGGTCACTAGTGGCTGGATAGGCTGCATTCTGAGTGATGTCACCGGTTACTAGTGAATGGATAGGCTGCTTTCTCAGTGATGTCACTGATTACTTGTGCATGGATAGGTTGCATTCTCAGTGATGTCACTGGTCACAGCTACATTATCAGTGATGTCACAGGTTCCTAGTAAATGGATAAACTGCAATCCTGATGTCACTGGTTCCTAGTGTATGCATAGGCTGAAATCTGAATATGTGACAGGGGCAGGTTAAGATTTTGGTGCCCTCAGTGGTAATTAGCTTTTTAAGGAAACTAAATAAGAAGTTACTTGTTCAATGCAGTCATGTACAACAGTTCTATATAAAAGTGCAAGTTATTAGTCATGTTTCTTGAAAAAAATCTAAAAATATTTTGTTAAAACATCCTAGGCAGTGACCAGAACTTTTTGTTTTTATGGAAATGTGTCTATTCTGTCTGATGCCGTTGGTATCGTATGCAAATGAGAGGGAGGAGACATGATCAAAAGCATTCAGTAAATGTCACTTGCTCGATGAAGTGGTGCAAAAATGGGGCAACGCTACCTATTCCCACCTAATTACCACTAGACTATGCAATACCAGTAGGCATCTTTCTCTATACTACCAACAAGAAAACAGAACACAATTATGGATCCCATTAAGTAAAAAGCAAATGAGCAATTATACCAGGAGTCGCTACAAAGTCTACTGGACAGCTAATTCATCAGCTTTATCTTATGGGCCCTACACACTTGCCGATACCACCGAAAGATATGAACGTTCTCGTTCATTAATGAACGAGATATCGTTCACATCTTTCAGTGAGTAGGCACCAACGTGCCGGCTCGTTCATACCTGCAAGCCAATATGGACAATATCATCCATATTAGCATGTAGGGCTATGGGGACCGGGTCAGGTGACGGGGGAGTGAAGAAACTTCACTCCCCCCGTCACCCCCCCCCTCGCCGCAGGGTCGTCCGACTGCCGTATCGCCCGCTGGCAGCTTGCCGGCCAGTCGCCAGGTGTGCAGGGCCCATTACATGTCCATATACTGAGAAAAACTCTAGTGGTATAGTCTGGGTAAGAGGAAAGCTATCTACAGTGTAAGGGAGCTTACAAATGCCTATAAATACTAAAGTGAGCACTTTTTAATTAATTCCTACATGCAGCAAACGGAGGATATTTGAGGTGAACTTGCCTGTGAGAGAAGCAGAATTCCCAAGAGCCAAGGGTTCCTCATAGTGAAGGATCGTTTAACAAAAAAAAAACATTTCTCTCGCCCACCGCACCTCCCGGGAGACATGTGAGGTTAAACAGAATCTGCAGAGTCAGTGCTTACAGTCACAGGCAAGGAATAAGGAGTTACCCTGCAAAGATTGAAGCCGCCATCACGTGGTAAACCCACAGGCAACGGGGGCACTTTATATAACTGGACAACTACCTGAGCTCTGAAAATTAAATTAAAGCCAGAGCATCTTATCCCTA
Organism: Pseudophryne corroboree; assembly: GCF_028390025.1. Lineage (NCBI taxonomy): Eukaryota > Metazoa > Chordata > Amphibia > Anura > Myobatrachidae > Pseudophryne > Pseudophryne corroboree. The sequence goes on along the minus strand of NC_086452.1, from coordinate 54,834,230 downwards.
AAGCAATTATCAAAGCTGTGGGCTTACATGAGTTTTGAGAAGCAACAAATTACATTTCTACAGTGCTTATTTAAAGTTGGCACTATGGAAATGGGAAGCGGAGGGGACAATTTGTAAGTTTTCTATCTCCAGGCCAGAATTAAAGAAGATAACGCGTCAATACAGAATAAGGGATTAACCTGTTATATAACAAGTTGTCACCATCCTCCTTGCAGCCGACGTCCCTCTGCCAATTACACTTCCTTCGCCTCATGGCCTTACTGCATTAATATTTCCACAATTTTAATTATTAATTGGAAAAGGGTGCACAGAACTTATTTCTCCCAAATTAAGGGGACAGTTTTTTTTTTAAAGAAGTAGTTTCCTTTAATAAATTATTTGCCATCAACTTTCCAGGTTAAGTTGGGCTGGAACTATATGTATAGGCTAAGGTTTGTTACTCTCCTGTCCAGCCGATATTCCTACAATACAATCGCTATGTTATATCACAAATATATTGGTGACAAGTTGACTTCCCCAAGAACAGTATTCAATGGTTTATGTACAAAGCAGTGTAAAGAGTTTAGAAGTTGCCCATAGAAACCAATCAGCATGTACCATTTATATTATAGAATGTACTTGATACATTCTATGTCAAAGCCGACTCCATTGTTCCACTTCTCCGTTCTTTTCACGGATTGATAAATCCTCCCTTCGGCACCACTAATGTCTTAACCCCACCTTCAATTGATTATATAATTATTTTTACAGTTCTAGGAAATTAACAATCAACTTGGTTTCAGGTGGGTTTCCCCAGGGGAGTTTGGGGTCCTGATTTCCAGTATGAATATTGGATTCCCTCTCCCTACCCCAAGGTTACAAACCCCCAATTATTTTCTATTTCTTTCAGCATTGTTTCAGTCATCTTGTTTTACATGGTTGTGAAATATCATACCGTAACCGTATGTAATCTGACATATGTCAAAGAAGGGGGCTGATGCAAGAATTTATTTGTGATTCTGAAACGTGACATAAAACCTAACTGTATTAAATAATAAAAAGAAATATAAAGTACACAGGTTACTGAATGGCAGTAATGACACAATGGGGTTACCAGAGACTGATGGAATTCCAGATTTCTTTCTTTATAGGGTTGGGAGCCAAAAGGGTGGGTCTCTATTATCCTATTTATAATATAAAACATTATCCTGTCCTTGCCAAACTATTTACCATATTGTATTACACAAGTAGTGCTGACATATGTACAATTGTAAATAACATCTGTGTTAGAAATGAGTTCTGATGTCGTAACTTAAAAATGTTGAGTTATGAGATCATCTCAAGTGTTCATTAGGAAAACGCGTACATTAAGAAGAACGGACCAAATGCTGTACATTATTCCGTCTATTTGGCCTCATGCTTTAATAAAGCCACAGAACACCAAGGAGTATTGTTGCCCATATCAACCAATCGGATTCTGTCTATTATTTTCTGGCATTTAATAGAGAAATTATATCTTGAATTGGGATTGGTTGCTATAGGTAACGCCTCCACTTTTAATTTTGAGAACTTTTAGTAAATCCATCCCCTAATGCCCACATCATTTACAGAAGAGGATGTAATATCCCATTTAAAATAATATTATTATTTTTTCCAATATAAATTTTTATTGTTTTACGGGTAAACAGAGCAAATGGGAGAGGGGTACAGAAGAGAAAAAGGGGAAGGGGGTGGTGGTTAGGGGGGTACACAGACTGTTCAACAGAAAAGAAACATTATTGCATAGAGGATATCAAGGAGAACATGATATCGGAAAGGAAAGTGAGGCTGAATACAATCAACAATCAATACATAATAACATGAAGATATATAAACCTAAGGGCCATGGGGGGGGTGCAGGATCCGGTGAGCGATTATGCCAACAGGTAGACCACGAATACCAGCGGAGCAATGGGCAGGATGATGTAGGGGCATAGGCCACTCCCGCTGTCTCAAATTCGCAGTGCGATTGTACAGCCATCTCTATCGCTGTTATATGGGGAACTCTGATAGAACGCCATTGGCGAGCAATTAATAATTTGGTTGAAATAAGAATATGGCCTAAGATGTATCGATCGCCCGGCGATAAATCGCCATGGTACAGGTGGAGGAGAGCCAGTCTTGGGTGGGGTTGTATATAAAGGCCCAGCACTAATTCCAATAGGTGGAAGACAGAGTTCCAGAGCGGGGCAAGCACTGGGCAGTCCCAGAAGATATGTATTAGAGTACCTATCCCGCCACAATTACGCCAGCACAGATTAGATGTGGAGGGTTGCATCGCATGTAAGCGGGAAGGGGTGAAATACAATCGGTGGATGAGTTTATAAAATAACTCTATATGTGACATACATTTAGAAACTGTATAACAGGATCGGAAAATCGTCTCCCAGTCTTCCTCCGATATCGAACACCTAAGGTCTGCCTCCCATTTCGCTTGGAAGGGGGCTGTCTGCAGTGGTTGGGAGCTGATAATGTAGTTGTACCATTTAGTGATGCCACCCCATGAGCCCTCGTCATCTAGAATCTTCTGGACAAGTTTGGGAACGGTGGGGGGGGGGGGGGGGGGGTGCTGAGGCCCCGTGGAGCCAATGTCTGAGTTGTAAATATTTATAAAATTCCCCGCGTGGCAGCAGGAATCTTTCCTGTATCTGGGCAAAAGAAAGGAGAGTATTATTCACCATTATATCCTGCAAAGATAGGATTCCCCTCAAAATCCAGGAGTCAAATCTCAAATCAGGGATTAAGGAGGCTATGCCCGTCAATGAGAGAGCAGGGGTAGGAAGAATTATAACGCTTACACTATGCACTACTTCCAGCCAAGCCCTCCGAGTATATTGGACCGAAAGAGATCTGCTGACTAATAGTTTGCCCTCCGACTTCGAGAGCAGTAACACATCAGTTAGGGGGAGCGGGGCAACGAGCCCTCGTTCGAGTTGGACCCACGATTTATATGGGGGATGTGAATACCAGGCACCTATTTGCGCAAGTCGGCATGCTAGTTGGTAGGAATGTAAATCTGGATATGCCAGGTCCCCTTCCCGTTTGGGCCGGACCATTGTTTTCCTGGCCAACCTCTGTTTTTTACCTTTCCATATATAAGAGTTGAAAATAGCATTAAATTTAGACAAAAGATAGGTGGGTAGGAGGATAGGGATGGCCTGAAATAGATACATGAGCCTGGGGAGGACCGTCATCTTCAGTGCAGCTATTCGCCCTAACCATGAGACATAATGCATCATCCAGTCCGAGACCAGAGCTGTTAGTTTGCGCAGTAGCAGGGGGTAGTTAGCGGAGAGTAGGTCGTCCAACTTCTGGGTGATATGAATCCCCAGATATTTAAGGCTTCTATCCTGCCAGGAATAAGAGTAGGAAGCTTTCAGCGCGGATAAGAGGGGGGGGCGGAAAATTAATAGGGAGTGCCTCCGTCTTAGTATTAAGTTTATAATAGGATACAGCTGAATATTCCGACAAGAGTGTGTGTAATGCTCGCAGGGAGGTAGTGGGAGTCGTGAGCATCAGGAGGACATCGTCCGCGAATAGACATATCTTATGAGATTGTCCCAGATATTCCACTCCTGTAATCAAGGATGAAGATCTTATTTTCTCTGCTAACGGTTTTATTGCCAAAGCAAATACCAGCGGGGACAGGGGGCACCCTTGGCGTGTGCCATTCGTGATCCTAAAGGGGGAGGAGAGGAGTCCATTCACACACACTCTTGCCGAGGGGTGAGAGTATAAAGCCAAAATGGAGGAGAGAACCCTGCCGGGAAGACCAAACTTACAAAGAACCGCCTGTAGATACCCCCAGTGTAGGCGGTCGAACGCCTTCTCCGAGTCCAACGACAACAGCAATAGAGGAGAATCAGACGTAGAAAAGGTGTCTAGCACGTTTATTACCCGCCTAGTGTTATCGGGGGACTGTCTTCCGGGGACAAACCCCACTTGATCGCAGTGGACTAGCGAGGGGGGCAGGGGGTTTAGCCTGTTGGCCACTAATTTTGCGTAGATTTTCAAATCAGTATTTAGTAGAGCTATGGGGCGATAGTTAGACATCATAGCAGGGTTTTTCCCTGGCTTGGGAAAGGCAACTACACGAGCCTCCAACATTTCAACCGGGAAATTCCCGACAGAGGAATCATGATTATAGACTCCGTTCAGAACAGGGGTGAGAGTGTCTTTGAAGCATTTATAGAATTTATTTATGAACCCATCGGTGCCTGGAGCTTTATCTAACGGGAGCGAGTCTATAACTTGAGTCATTTCTGTAGAAGACCAGGGTTGGTTTAGAGCCTGTAAAGCAGATGAGTCGACGGAGGGGAGATGGGCATCTTTCAAAAAGGCCGTAATGTTAGCCGGCGTGGGTTGTGGGAAAGATACATCGTCTTTTAAATTATAGAGGGAGGAGTAATATGTGGCGAAGGAGTCAGCAATATCTGACGGGTCGGTTATTTTGATATTATTTGAATTGAAAATAAATTTCACCCTCTCTTTAGCCGTTTTCCCCCTCAGCTTGCGTGCAAGCATTCTACCTGCCCTGTCCCCCTGTGTATAAAACTTTTGTTGCAGTCAGAAAAGGTTTTTGTGGACCTCTGTTAAAGCTAATTTATTAAACTCATCTCTGACCCAAAGCAGGTTCCAATATATTTTCTTATTAGTAGGGCTCAGCTTGAGTAGGGTTTCTAAATCTTTAAAACGGGTTTCAAGTTCTGACTGGTGTTCTCGAGAGGTCCTACGGATGTAGGCAGCCTCCTGGATTGCCGCCCCCCTAACCACCACCTTAAGGGCACACCAGTGTGTGAAAACGGACGTGTCGGCTGGGACGTTGGTTTCAAGGTACAGGGAGAGGGCCTGAGTAATAGACCGGTTAGCATCCGCATTTGAGAGGAGATAGTCCCCAAGGCGCCATAGGGTAGGACAAGTCAGCACGCGGCGGAGATTCCAATGGATAGAGAGAGCCGAGTGATCGGACCACGACACTGGCAGGATAGAAGCCTTCGAAACCTGCCGGAGAGTCCACTTATCCGATATTGCTAAATCGATCCTAGAGAAAAAGCCATGCACTGGGGAGAAGAACGAATAATCCCTACAGGTCGGGTTCTTAGCTCTCCAGACATCGTAGAGGTCATACTCATATAATATATTCCGAAAGGCATGAGAGCTATCGTGCAGCGAGCCCGCGCTGGGGGTAGGGCGGGTGAAGGATCTATCTATTGTGGGGTCAGGGACCATGTTAAAATCCCCCAGCAATAACAAAGCACCTGATAGGTGCATCTGAAGAGTTCTAAAGAATTTCCGGAAGAAAGGCATTTGTTTAGTATTCGGGGCGTACAGCGTGGCTATGGTGACCGGCCTGTCTTCCAATTTGCCTGTCAGGATAAGATATCTACCCTCCTGGTCTTTAATTTGACGATCTAGAGAAAAATCACATGTACCAGAGAATAAAATAGCTACCCCAGCCTTTTTCTTCGGGCCGTTGGACGTATAACAGGTGGGGAATTTGTTATCTTTAAGGGCGGGGGGTGACAGAGACATGAAGTGGGTCCCCTGTAAGGCCACTACATGCGCCTTACATTTGGCAAAATGGCGCAGGGCCAATCTTCGTTTATTGGGCGAATTCAGCCCTTTCACGTTTAAGGAAAGAACATTAACCATTAGGCATAACTGTGAATAATGCAAAGATCACTCTATGGGGGTCATTCCGAGTTGTTCGCACGTTATTTTTTTCTCGCAACGGAGCGATCAGTCGCTAATGCGCATGCGCAATGTCCGCAGTGCGACGGCGCCAAGTAAATTTGCTATGCAGTTAGGTATTTTACTCACGGCATTACAAGGTTTTTTCTTCGTTCTGGTGATCGTAATGTGATTGACAGGAAGTGGGTGTTTCTGGGCGGAAACTGGCCGTTTTATGGGAGTGTGTGAAAAAACGCTACCGTTTCTGGGAAAAACGCGGGAGTGGCTGGAGAAACGGAGGAGTGTCTGGTCGAACGCTGGGTGTGTTTGTGACGTCAAACCAGGAACGACAAGCACTGAACTGATCGCACTGGCAGAGTAAGTCTCGAGCTACTCAGAAACTGCACAGAGAAGTCTTTTCGCAATATTGCGAATCTTTCGTTCGCAATTTTGATAAGCTAAGATTCACTCCCAGTAGGCGGCGGCTTAGCGTGTGCAAAGCTGCTAAAAGCAGCTTGCGAGCGAACAACTCGGAATGACCCCCTATACACATAAACTATGTTGGAAGACCTGCGTGGGTCCCTGTGTACCAGAACTTGAAAAGGTGGGGAAGACAGGGAAGGCGGAAGAATTAGTAAGAGAGGAAAAAAGAACGGGCACCACAAGAGTGCCAAACAGGGTTGCCTAAATAGGCAACACATGGGGTCGTGGCGAGGTGGGGGGAGACATCCCCCCCCCACTCCTAGAACAATCAAAACAAATAAAACCACATCGAGAAGACATAGGCTAAATGCCCCCTCCCGGACAGTGGTAGGACCCGTGCATAATAGTGTTAAGAAAAAAAAAAGCGAAGATATCTCTCTGGGGGGATGCAAGGCAAACAGTAGGCAGCGTAGTTATAGTAGAGATAGTACAATGTAAGCATCCCAATCAAAACTTATATCACACATATGCATAAACATAAGTCCTGCTCCGCGGTCATCCAAAGCACTGCCCGGGAGGGCATCTTAAAGACCTACAATAACGTGTATAGTAACAAGAAGGTCAAGTTCGGCTATAACATACATCCATGGTGAATTAAGCAACCTCTAAAGTTATTTGCCGGCCATTGACCACTCTTGAGCCAGTTTAAGGGATGTAGGTGCCGTGCCAGGGGAATCCTCCCTCTTCCAGGAATCCAACAGTTGCAAACCAGCCTCCGGTAAGATTATCACGTGCATGACACCGTTGTGTCTAACAAGCAATTTCGTCGGGAACCCCCATCGGTAAAGGATATCAGCTCTCCTTAGTGCTGTAGTTACCGGAAAGAACGAACGTCTCATAGCTAGGGTAGCCGCTGATAGGTCTCCGTACACTTGTATATCCCCCAATGTCGTGGCCAGCAGATCCGGGCGCATAGCTGCCCGCAGGATTTGTTCCTTGACATGGAAGTAATGCATCCTCATCAACGTGTCCCTCGGAGCGTCCTTCGAGGCATTTCTAGCCTTCGGCAGTCGATGGATACGATCGATGAGGAAATCATCGATAGAGCTGGTAGGGAGAAGAGTCATAAAGAGGTCCGTTGCAAATTGTTTGAGTTCTGAGTTGGAGACCGTTTCAGGAATGCCACGAAGTTTTACATTGTTACGGCGTGACCTGTCCTCAAGGTCACAGGTCTTCCTTCTAAGGTCGGCAACCTCGGCTTGTAGCTCTTCCAATTGATTAATCACCTCATTACGAGACTTCACCACCTCCTCGCACTTTTTCTCGAGATGGTCCGTACGTTGGCCTATGGCATCGACCGACTGTTGGCAACTCTGGAGCGCCGTCTTAACTTCCATCGTAATATCATTCTTAAAGGAAGCCAAGAGTTGCCGCATCGAGCCGAGTGTGAGAGGTGCGTCGTCATCCAGTTGTGTTTTGTTGGATTCACACGGGGAGACCCAGATACGTCGTCACCTCCCTGAAGTTGCTTACATAGGGGATCCGACACAGCAGGACTTTTCAGGCTCTGGGATGTCGGCGACTGCTTGAAGAAAGCGTCCGGACGGACCAGAGTCGGGTCCTTTTGGCGTTTAGGCGGCATGATCCCCAAGGGTATACTCCACCGCAGTAGTCGTTGACAAGAGAAATCGGAAGTAGGAGGAGAGAGATACCTATGTCGGCTCGATATATGCGCCAAGGGCGGGATCACAGCATCAGGAGTGGGGGAGAGTTCCAAAAAATCACATCAGTGGTCACATCAGTCCGGCTTGGGCACTGGCGAGCCTTCCCGTGGCACCCAGTAGCCGAGCATAATGCAGGGGGAGTCAGCCAGGGAAGTATGAAGGGTTAAGGGAAGCGCCTGAGTGTTCCGTGCTATAATGACAACTGGGCTCCCTCAAAAACTGCTTTATATTTACTAAAGTGTGAAGGGGCAATTAGAGGTCTCATATAGAGAGGTCAAATAATTGTGGAGCCGTGCAGGGGTGAGGAGACTGGAGTGCAGTGCGGTGTTACCTCTGTTTCGGCCGCTTGCCAGGGAGCAAGATGGCGGCGTCGGGTTCCCTTCACAGGCCTCCGGGGGAATAGTAAGAAGCGTCCTCCAGAATCATTGGTGGTGTCAGCGGGCAATATATCTGGAGCTGCGGCCGCCTCCGACGGACCGTGAGTCAGCGCTCCGGCCTTGTTGCAGTGGCAGCCGCGGATGGATCGAGCGGCGCAGCCGCGGACCCGCTCTCCCGCCCCCTCAGTGGGGTCGCGGTCAGCGCCGGGGGAGCACTCCGACCCGGCAGGGTCTCAGCAGACGAGTAGACCGCACTGTGGGGAGATGGCAAGGGAATCCCGATCCTCCGTCCCGTTAACGGCCACGCCGCGGCACTTCCGGTCCGGGCACCGCTCCACTCCAGCCCCCGGCTTCTGCTAGGCAGGTAGGCCACAACCCGCACGGGTCCAAGAAGCACCCGCCGGCTCCGCAACCCACCGTGACTCAATCAGTGGGGCCTCAGTGACCTAAAGCTTGGCCCGATCACTAACACCATTTGAAGATGGCATTAGACTATAGGAGCCTATGGGCTACAATGACGCAGATCCTCTGGATCCCTCTCCATCAGCCAACGGTAGCGAAAGGGACCTGAACCGGGAAACAGAGTAAGCTATCACGCGACGTCCAGCTCTTCTTCAGGATGAGCCTGATTAGAGCCCATTTCCCGGCAACAGCTTTTTTTCTAGATTCCTTAGGCGTAAAGAATGTTTCACATCCACATTAAAAGTGTGGACTGTGATAAATAGGGCCCTTACGGTTGTATTCAGAGGTGGACGCAACGCAGACATTTTCGCAGATAGACAATGTTTTTACTACTGTTCAGGCGTCGGAGTCGCTACCACGCATTTGGCGCGATGGTTTTGCAATAGCGGTCGTATTGTGGATTAGGACATAGAGTGATTGACAGGCAGTGGGAGGTAACAAGTGACTACCAAAACGCAGGCTGGCCGTGACCATTCCGGGGGCGTGTCATAGCCAGTGATTTGCCCAGGCGTCTTAATTGCGACAGACATTCTATGCAATTAAAGGCTTGCCCAGATGCCCCAGACGGTGCCAACGTTGTGCATCCAATGGTACTGGCTGTGAGCATCTCAATGCGAATTCCAGCGTCTGTGGCATTAAAAAATTCAGACCCGTGGCATACAAAGATGCAACAACGACGGGCACTGTGCCCGCTTCTGAAACAGGCTCTTGATCACCGAATTAAAGGGCTAGGATTCCCTGATCTAGACGAACCATAAATTCCAATTTCTGCTGGAAACAATAATAGAAATTATATATTTGTAGCCAGGAGTTATCATCCGTGTTTTCCCATCATAACTGACCAATGAGCAAAACAATTACCAAAACAAAAAAGTAAACACAATGGCCCTCATTCCGAGTTGATCGGTCGCAAGGCGATTTTAGCAGAGTTACACACGCTAAGCCGCCGCCTACTGGGAGTGAATCTTAGCTTCATAAAATTGCGACCGATGTATTCGCAATAATGCGATTACTAACTACTTAGCAGTTTCAGAGTAGCTCCAGACTTACTCTGCCTGTGCGATCATTTCAGTGCTTGTCGTTCCTGGTTGACGTCACAAACACACCCAGCGTTCGCCCAGGCACTCCCACCGTTTCCCCGGCCACTCCTGCGTTTTTTCCGGAAACGGTAGCGTTTTCAGCCACACGCCCCTGAAACGCCGTGTTTCCGCCCAGTAACACCCATTTCCTGTCAATCACATTACGTTCGCCGGAGCGAAGAAAAAGCCGTGAGTAAAAATACTTTCTTCATAGTAAAGTTACTTGGCGCAGTCGCAGTGCGAACATTGCGCATGCGTACTAAGCGGATTTTCACTGCGATGCGATGAAAAATACCGAGCGAACAACTCGGAATGAGGGCCAATAAACCCATCATTTACCCTGTAATTAGCGGAAGTAAAGAGTACTCTCTACTACCGAAATAGAACAACTGGAGCCAAAATGACGGGGGGCATCTAGCCAAGTCAAGCGTGTGCTCCGTTCCAGGCTCAGGGTTGGTTCATTGGATGATGATCAAAACCAAGGAATAAATTATCACTTACAACTGAAATTTGCGGTAACCTGACAAGCTGGATCACGATAACCTCTGGAAGCCACGTGCACGAATGTGTAAATATTTATCAGGCACAGGTTAAATGTAACTCATTATGCTTAAGTGATCACAATATTACAGTATTAGGCTCGGAGTTTGGGTTAGACACAAGAAGCAGGTGCGTGCGGTGCAGACGGTGACTTCATACGTGTCTTCAAACACGGTTGTCCTAGTCATGGCAAAAAGACCCTTTTTGGCGCACCAAGTCCTGTTCGTCTCAGCCGCACCAAGAGTTTTGTCTGATCGTATTCGCATTGCTAGATTGCGGTGATCAAGTTGATGCGCGAAAAAGCCTGAATCTGTATAAAAAGCGCAATGATGCAGTGGCCGCATCTTTTTCTCACGCCGAGTTCTGTCCTGCTTCATCTGCGGATTTGTTGTGTATAAAACGAATTCCTGTTACAGGCCAGCGTCCATAGTACACTGCGAGCAGTTTTTAGCTGCATCTGCAATACGAGTAAAACACATTTAACCACGAAACTGGCATTGTCAGATCACGTGACTGCCCCGCCCCACTGTGTCACCCAGTTTTTGACGAGAAGATCCGTTCTGCAGATGTGCATAATAGCTCAAATATTTTTAAAAATACTTTTAAAACTACATTAAATAAAAGAAAATGATAAAAACAATGCTGTGAACGGTTCTGAAGGGAAAAATAGTCAGTTAAGTGGTAAAGAAAAAGACACCACACTTTCAAAGGAAAAGTACACTACAACTCTCGGATTGGGTGCCTTGCGCCGTATAGCGTATAGATGCTAGGTGTATGAGGACACGTCTGTATGTGACCTTCTATCCTAGCCTCCCTTCAGCTGTCTATACCTTGGCACTAAGGGGTCTATTATTCATGAAGCAGTGAAAAGTGTGGAGAAGTGAGCCAGTGGAGAAGTTGCCCATGGCAACCAATCAGCATTGAAGTAACATTTATTATTTGAATACTATACAACTGTACGGAGCAGCTGATTGGTTGCCATGGGCAACTTCTCCACTGACTCACTTCTCCACTCTTTTCACTGGTTCTTGAATAGACCCCTAAGTGGCCATACCTAAATCTCACAAGTATTTGGTGCCCTATGGGGAAACAGACTGCTATAGGTGCTACAGGAACAGTTTGGTTTTTGGCGTGTACAGTAAGGATCAGCAGTAGACAGGCAATACTCCACTGACAAATGAGTCACATACAGTATTAATCACAATGAAAATGACCATTTGGTGTTAAATCTGAGTAATAGCTGCACAGTCTGCGTATGTTCGGAAACCTGACAGACATGTGTACTTCCGTTTTCTATTACCGTAGCTACATGTTGGTTCTCTTAATATGAGAAATATACTATGGATGAATACGGGAACATTACCAAGAGCTGCAGTGATCCAATTATGTGCATTAAATGGCTCAGAGGCAGTTTTATGTAGGTGAATCAGGACTGACACTTAAAAAAACAATGAACCTACGCTGAGATAGAGAATTTTATGCGGCGTTACTTTACATGGGACACTCTTGCCAGCTATCTCCTTCTCCAGATAAATCCTAAACTGTACAATTTACATCTCCTGACAGTGCAGTAATTGCTCGCTGGTCCTTCGTAGCTTACCACATTCCACACAGAGGCTGTAATGAATATTTCTTGTATTGTCCTGCATTCCGCACCCTCCTCTCCTGAAACTACTCTGCGCTGTCCCGGCGTTTTCTATTTACCGACACTTTGCGTACAAAACAATGACTCAACGGGATCCAATATCACGTACACAATGCAAGGCTGCTCAGGCTAAACATTACATGGGAACGCCATTTCATGGTGTAAAAATAAGAATTTACTTACCGATAATTCTATTTCTCGTAGTCCGTAGTGGATGCTGGGGACTCCGTCAGGACCATGGGGTTTAGCGGCTCCGCAGGAGACAGGGCACAATAATAAAAGCTTTAGGATCAGGTGGTGTGCACTGGCTCCTCCCCCTATGACCCTCCTCCAAGCCTCAGTTAGGATACTGTGCCCGGACGAGCGTGCATAATAAGGAAGGATATTGAATCCCGGGTAAGACTCATACCAGCCACACCAATCACACCGTACAACCTGTGATCTGAACCCAGTTAACAGTATGATAACAACGAAGGAGCCTCTGAAAAGATGGCTCACAACAAGAATAACCCGATTTTTGTAACAATAACTATGTACAAGTATTGCAGACAATCCGCACTTGGGATGGGCGCCCAGCATCCACTACGGACTACGAGAAATAGAATTATCGGTAAGTAAATTCTTATTTTCTCTAACGTCCTAAGTGGATGCTGGGGACTCCGTCAGGACCATGGGGATTATACCAAAGCTCCCAAACGGGCGGGAGAGTGCGGATGACTCTGCAGCACCGAATGAGAGAACTCCAGGTCCTCCTCAGTCAGGGTGTGCCCCTGACCAAGTAGCAGCTCGGCAAAGTTGTAAAGCCGAGACCCCTCGGGCAGCCGCCCAAGATGAGCCCACTTCCTTGTGGAATGGGCTTTTACTGATTTTGGCTGTGGCAAGCCTGCCACAGAATGTGCAAGCTGAATTGTACCACAAATCCAGCGAGCAATCGTCTGCTTAGAAGCAGGAACACCCATCTTGTTGGGTGCATACAGGCTAAACAGCGAGTCAGATTTTCTGACTCCAGTCGTCCTGGAAACATATATTTTCAGGGCCCTGACAACGTCAAGTAACTTGGAGTCCTCCAAGTCCCTAGTAGCCGCAGGTACCACAATAGGTTGGTTCATGTGAAAAACAGAAAACACCTTAAGGAGAAATTGAGGACGAGTCCTCAATTCTGCCCTGTCAGAATGAAAAATTAAGTAAGAGCTTTTATATGATAAAGCCGCCCATTCTGACACACGCCTGGCTGAAGCCAGGGCTAATAGAATCTTCACCTTCCATGTGAAATATTTTAATTCCACAGTGGTGAGTGGATCACCAATGTGACTTTAGGAAACTTAAAACAACATTGAGATCCCAAGGTGCCACTGGGGGCACAAAAGGAGGCTGTATATGCAGTACCCCTTTTACAAACGTCTGAACTTCAGGCACTGAAGCCAGTTCTTTCTGGAAAAAATTTGACAGGGTCGAAATTTGAACCTTAATGGACCCTAATTTTAGGCCCATAGACAGTCCTGTTTTCAGGAAATGTAGGAAACGACCCAGTTGGAATTCCTCTGTAGGGACCTTCTTGGCCTCACACCACGCAACATATTTTCGCCAAATGCGGTGAAAATGTTTTGCGGTTACATCCTTCCTGGCTTCGACCAGGGTAGGGATGACTTCATCTGGAATGCCCTTTCAGGATCCGGCGTTCAACTGCCATGCCGTCAAACGCAGCCGCGGTAAGTCTTGGAACAGACAAGGCCCCTGCTGGAGCAGGTCCTTTCTTAAAGGTAGAGGCCACGGTTCTTCCGTGAGCATCTCTTGAAGTTCCGGGTACCAAGTCCTTCTTGACCCATCCGGAACCACGAGTATCGTTCTTACTCATCTCCTTCTTATGATTCTCAGTACTTTTGGTATGAGATGCATAGGAGGGAACACATACCCTGACTGGTACACCCACAGTGTTACCAGAGCGTCCACCGCTATTGCCTGAGGGTCCCTTGACCTGGCGCAATATTTGTCTAGTTTTTTGTTCAGGCGGGACGCCATCATGTCCACCTTTGGTTTTTCCCAACGGTTTACAATCATGTGGAAGACTTCCCGCTGAAGTCCCCACTCTCCCGGGTGGAGGTTATGCCTGCTGAGGAAGTTTGCTTCCCAGTTTTCCACTCCCGGAATTAACACTGCTGAGAGTGTTATCACATGATTTTTCGCCCAGCGAAGAATCCTTGCAGTTTCTGCCATTTCCCTCCTGCTTCATGTGCCGCCCTGTCTGTTTACGTGGGCGACTGCCGTGATGTTGTCCCACTGGATCAATACCGGCTAACCTTGAAGCAGAGGTCTTGCTAAGCTTAGAGCCTTGTAAATTGCCCTTAGCTCCAGTATATTTATGTGGAGAGAAGTCTCCAGACTTGATCACACTCCCTGGAAATTTTTTCCTTATGTGACTGCTCCCCAGCCACTCAGGCTGGCATCCGTGGTCACCAGGACCCAGTCCTGAATGTCGAATCTGCGGCCCTTTCATAGATGAGCACTCTGCAGCCACCGCAGAAGAAAACACCCTTGTCCTTGGAGACAGGGTTGTCCGCTGATGCATCTGAAGATGCGATCCGGACCATTTTCCCAGCAGATTCCACTGAAAGGTTCTTGCGTGAAATCTACCGAATGGGATCGCTTTGTAAGAAACCACCATTTTTCACAGGACCCTTGTGCAATGATGCACTGATACTTTTCCTGGTTTTAGGAGGTTCCTGACTAGCTCGGATAACTCCCTGGTCTTCTTCTCCGGGAGAAAACATCCTTTTCTGGACTGTGTCCAGAATCATTCCTAGGAACATTAGACGTGTCGTCGGAAAAAGCTGCGATTTTGGAATATTTAGAATCCACTCGTGCTGTCGTAGAACTACTTGAGATAGTGCTACTCCGACCGCCAACTGTTCTCTGGACCTTGCCCTTATCAGGAAAGCGTCCATATTTCTTTTAGGAAGAATCATCATTTCGGCCATTACCATGGTAAAGACCCGGGGTGCCGTGGACAATCCAAACGGCAGCGTCTGAACTGATAGTGACAGTTCTGTACCACGAACCTGAGATACCCTTGGTGAGAAGGGCAAAATTTGGACATGTAGGTAAGCGTCCCTGATATCCAGTGACACCATATCGTCCTGGTTCGCTATCACTGCTCTGAGTGACTCCATCTTGATTTGAACCCTTGTATGTAATTGTTCAAATCTTTTAGATCTCACCGAGCCGTTTGGCTTCAGTACCACAATATAGTGTGGAATAATACCCCTTCCCTTGTTGTAGGAGGGGTACTTTGATTATCACCTGCTGGGAATACAGCCTGTGAATTTTTTTCCAATACTGCCTCCCTGTCGGAGGGAGACGTTGGTAAAGCAGACTTCAGGAACTTGTGAGGGGAAGACGTCTCGAATTTCCAATGTACACCTGGGATACTACGTGTAGGATCCAGGAGTCCACTTGCGAGTGAGCCCACTGCGTGCTGAAACTCTTGAGATGACCCCCCACCGCACCTGAGTCCGCTTGTATGGCCCCAGCGTCATGCTGCGGACTTGGCAGAAGCTGTGGAGGACTTCTGTTCCTGGGAATGGGCTGCCTGCTGCAGTCTTCTTCCCTTTCCTCTAACCCTGGGCAGATATGACTGGCCTTTTGCCCGCCTGCCTTTATGGGTACGAAAGGACTGAGACTGAAAAGACTGTGTCCTTTTCTGCTGAGATGTGACTTGGGGTAGCAAAAGTGGATTTTCCAGCTGTTGCCATGGCCACCAGGTCCGATGGACCGCCCCTTTATACGGCAATACTTCCATGTGCCGTCTGGAATCTGCATCACCTGACCACTGTCGTGTCTATAAACATCGTCTGGCAGATATGGACATCACATCTACTCTTGATGCCAGAATGCAAATATCCCTCTGCGCATCTCGCATATATAGAAATGCATCCTTAAAATGCTCTATAGTCAATAAAATATTGTTCCTGTCAAGGGTATCAATATTTTCAGTCAGGAAATCCGACCAAGCCCCCCCAGCGCTGCACATCCAGGCTGAGGCGATTGCTGGTCGTAGTATAACACCAGTATGTGTGTATATACTTTTTAGGATATTTTTCAGCTTCCTATCAGCTGGCTCTTTGAGGGCGGCCGTATCTGGAGACGGTAACGCCACTTGTTTTTATAAGCGTGTGAGCGCCTTATCCACCCTAAGGTGTGTTTCCCAACTCGCCCTCACTTCTGGCGGGAAAAGGTATACCTCCAATAATTTTCTATCGGAGGAAACCCACGTATCATCACACACTTTAATTTATCTGATTCAGGAAAAACTACAAGTAGATTATTCCCACCCTACATAATACCCTTATTTGTGGTACTTGTAGTATCAGAAATATGTAACACCTCCTTCATTGCCCTTAACATGTAACGTGTGGCCCTAAAGGAAAATACGTTTGTTTCTTCACCGTCGACACTGAAGTCAGTGTCCGTGTCTGTGTCTGTGTCGACCAACTGAGGTAAATGGGCGTTTTTACAAGCCCCTGACGGTGTCTGAGACGCCTGGACAGGTACTAATTTGTTTGCCGGCCGTCTCATGTCGTCAACCGACCTTGCATCGTGTTGACATTATCACGTAATTCCTAAATAAGCCATCCATTCCGGTGTCGACTCCCTAGAGAGTGACATCACCAATACAGGCAATTTGCTCCGCCTCCTCACCAACATCGTCCTCCTACATGTCGACACACACGTACCGACACACAGCACACACACAGGGAATGCTCTGATAGAGGACAGGACCCCACTAGCCCTTTGGGGAGACAGAGGGAGAGTTTGCCAGCACACACCAAAAACGCTATAATTATACAGGGACAACCCCTTATACAAGTGTTTTCCCTTATAGCATTTTCACATATGTAATCATATCGCCAAATAAGTGCCCCCCCTCTCTCTTTTATTCTAAGCAGCTCAGGAGAGCCACCTAGATTGCACCCTTCTCGGCCGGGCACAAAGATCTAACTGAGGCTTGGAGGAGGGTCATAGGGGGAGGAGCCAGAGCACACCACCTGATCCTAAAGCTTTTATTATTGTGCCCTGTCTCCTGCGGAGCCGCTAAACCCCATGGTCCTGACGGAGTCCCCAGCATCCACTTAGGACGTTAGAGAAATAACACTCCCGGGAACGCTAATCTGATGCAGAGTGAGGCTGCGTAGCGTAGCTTGTGTTACTATGCTCTGCGTGTGCTCAGAAGCAAATTTCTGCATGCATCTGACACTTGAGAGTCACGGAGAGGCGGGATGGGGAGGTAAGTGGCTGATGATGCACAGTAATGGTGCGTTTACGCAAATGTATCTCATGCATAGTGGCGAAACGTTTGTTGGTAGGCGTATATGTTTAGTATCTGCTACAGGGTGGGTGCAAATGGGCGCTGATGATTATAGCTTATCAGCAACCAGGCGCATATGCCGCTGATGCAGAAAAAGCCATCTTAACAGCAACGTAGGCCCTGGGATAAGCAATGCACTGGGGCCCCTCCTGCGGTCCTGCGCTGTCTCTCCACATGCTTCCATATAGTGAATGGCTGTCAGCACTCTGATTGGTGTATAGCTCCAGCCATCCACCAATCAGCATGATGACAGCCATTCACTGATTGGTAGATAGAGAATGCTGCTTCGATGCTCTGTTTATGTGACCACCACCAATAGCTGCTCGGAGACCCTCAGAATTGTGGGGCCTTGGACACCTGCCCAGCGTGCCTATACGTTAGGATGGCCCTGAATGCGTAGGAGTAACAACTCCTTAAACTACATTTGGGGTTTGTATATGGGCTTTTCATGAATTTTGCTGAACTTCTCTGCAAAATGTCCAGAATCGAAAACACATTAGATACCTACAGTATTACCAAACTGCCATTGGCATTCCGCTCTTTATCACAGTCAGAACTTTGTGGGCTCCATAGCAACATTTTAAAAGGCCCCTTCTCAAAACTTCTAGTGAGACACCTCTCTCCACATATAAATGTATATAATATTGCCCTAGTTTATTTTATGCCATAGGAAAGCGCAAGGGAAGGGGGGTGTTCAGTTTGCCCGGAAACCCCGCACCTCTTGGCAAATGACTCAAATTATGACAGCAATAGCAATGGTGTATAATACGATCACTAGAGCTGCCACTACATCATCATGTAGTTTAAGGGACAGAGCAGAGCTGCTGCACATCCCCAGTGGTAGCAGCTTCTTCTACCAAGTTTGCTATGTGTATGGATCTGAGCCCTCAATCAGTGCACTGGACCAGAGAGTAGCTACCAGGAAGAAGAGACAGGAGCCTTACCATGAGGTGGGAGAATGTATGCTTAGAAAGTGCAGTACGTTTTCTATTAAGTTTGTGTTTGTATTTATTATGGTATGTTTAACCTTTTCCTGACCGATTATTTATACTGTTTAAATGTTTGATACAGCCTATACCAGTGATGGATCACTGACGTATACTATTGACCATCTATAGTGTTAGAAATTAATACTGTATTTCATATAGCATCCAGTGTATCAAAAAAACAATGTTTACATTAATGTCAAGGGTCTTTACTAGGTTCTTCTACTGCAGGCATGTCCAAACTGCGGCCCTCCAGCTGTTGTGAAACTACATATCCCAGCATGCCTTGACACAGTTTTGCTGTCAGAGAATGCTAAAGCTGTGTCAGGGCATGCTGGGATGTGTAGTTTCTCAACAGCTGGAGGGCCGCAGTTTGGACATGCCTGTTCTACTGCACCACTAGACTCCCGCACTTGCTGCCATGTTCCAAAGAGTGGGAGATTGCATATTGCATTTGGAAACCCTCCGGCTCCTAGTAATCCTGCGTTTGCCCCATACAGTGATAGTGCCATAGTTCATTGTATGCCCTATAATAGTGCCCTAGTTCGTTCATTCCCCCGTAGCAGTGCCCTACTTCACATTATACCACACAATTCTATCAGTTCACATTATGCCACACTGTATTCCTCCACGGACTGGGAATTAAATAGGTGACGGAGAAGGGTCCACTCCAAAGTAGCAGCCAGTTATGTGAGACGCCTGTCAATCATGAAGGTTGTAGATTCACATATAAAAGGATATACTTAAACGACAAAATCTGAAGAGGAGAAAAACAGAAAAGAGAAGAAGTACAGTAAATGTTTCCGCAGATTTCAATGTTGCTGAGTGTGAGGGGAGTCAGCAGGACACCGGCTGCATATGGAGACGAAGTGGATGAAAGTGCGAGGTTGATGGCACTTTATCGTTTTCTAGATCATTATCTCCAGAGGAACATAAATACTTTTGAGCATTCCAAAAATAAAAGCCGACTGCCCCCAAAACAAAAGCATATTTAGTGTTTTCTCATGGCCTCGTCCAGAGGGAAGTCTCGGCTAAGACGCTCCTAAAATACCATCCACTCATTTCAATGGGAGTCTAAAAAAGGAAAAGTCTTCTATGAGCTTAGCTGCAGGAAAGGTGCAGGCGCGGAAACTGGCGGCTTGTCTCTATGCAAGACTTTAGCAGCAGCAATCGGCGGTCATCTGTCTGCAACCCTATGCAAATGCCGCCACAAACGCCTGCCCTTGCGTACATCCATGCGGCGGAATGTGTAAGAACTGAGACACTCACTTTTAGCACCAGTGCACACTGTAACATTGGTTTGTCCTTATACACCATCATCCAGGACCACATTAAAGGGTGGGGGGAGACAGGGGGGAGGGGGGACACGGGAAACAGGGGCGTTTGTGTGTGTGTGTGTGTGTGTGTGTGTGTGTCCCCCTCCTGATCCATCTGACCCTAAAGTTGCTGGGAACAGTTGCCCAATGGCACCTGTTTGTGGACAGTGGCTCCCTATGTTCTGTGCTGTGCATGCCCAGACTGCATGCAGTGCACAGTGGCTCCTGAGCTCCCTCATCAGCGTCACATGACACATCATGTACATGCAACTGAGGAGGGGACTTGGGAGCGTGCCCTCAGTGTAACCAACCAAGCGCGCACACCCTCAGTGTAACCCAGGCGCGCGCACACACCCTCAGTGTAACCCACGTGCGCACACACCCTCAGTGTAACCCACGTGCACACACACCCTCAGTGTAACCCACGCGCGCACACACCCTCAGTGTAACCCACGCGCGCACACACCCTCAGTGTAACCCACGCGCGCACACCCTCAGTGTAACCCACGCGCGCACACACCCTCAGTGTAACCCACGCACGCACATACCCTCAGTGTAACCCACGCGCGCGCACACACCCTCAGTGTAACCCGTGCGCGCACACCCTCAGTGTAACCCACGCGCGCACACCCTCAGTGTAACCCACGCGTGTGCGCACACACCTTCAGTGTAACCCGCGCGCACACACCCTCAGTGTAACCCACGCGCACTCTCATCGTAACCCCCACTACATGATTTGTGTCTTTAAGTATTTTAATTTAATTTAATGTGTAGGGGTCTTAGGGACCTCAATCCATTATACCAGGGACTACAATGGTGAGAAATCGACCAATCCAGGGGGCCCAATAGTACTCATTACCTCTATCACCACAACCCGAGGGTGAGAATCAGCATACCAACAGCTTATCAAACACTTACCGAACTCATATAGCAATGCCTGGCTTCTATATGTCTCTTCACATGAGATTTACACTTGTGTCTTTCAACATATATGCAATACTAGCAGTGACGTGCGGTGAGGTGAGGCAGTCTTTCCTGACATACTCCAGTATACACCAAAGATTTGGCTAGATCAAGTATATGAAAAAATACAAAGAATCTATTAGAACTATGGCTCATAAATTGTAAATCTGTCTCTGGTACTAGCCAGTGCCTCCCAGCCATTTCCCTCACCGCACACCCCTGACTACTAGTGGATAAAGCTGCAGACCCATCAGACACTGCTGTGTACATATAACACTTATAGGTCCTGATCTTGACTTGTACTCAAAAGGTCTACGCAGCTGCGGGTTGCCCACAGGTGTATATGGGGAAACCTCCGGTATGGGGCGCCGATGCAGAAACTGGAACATCCACTTCCCGAGTGAAGCTACGGTCACGCCGACCGGCCTGCGGGAACTGACAGGCTGGTGCCATGTTTTATATACAGTATATGGGATCACAGATGTAGGCAGATACACAGCCCCAAAACAGTTGCAACACGCCTGCATTTTTTCCGCCACTGTCAATCCTCTTACGCTTAAATCCTCTCTGCTAGCGGCATCACAGCGGTACCTTTGTCGGCCGATAATCGCTCGGTTGCGTGATAGTCAGCACTGCGTACAAATCGGAATCAGACCCAGAATGCAGTGCACGCATAAAGCAATTGCTGCTACATGAAGGCATGACATCTAGGAATACCATTTACTGCACAAAGCTGTGTCACGCAGCACAGAGGGAGTCAGCAGGTCACAGGACACACATGCGCTCGGTGTACTCTAAGACTCAGCAGCCACACAAGTTACAATGACTGACTGGTAAAATATGCAGTCCCTTGATGGGAAACATATCATTTCTGTCTGTATCGTATTAATAACCGTTCAGGCTGCCAGTTTCCAGCCCAATGGGGAGAAATAGGGAGAGTGAATTACTGACATTTGAAGAGAACCACTATAATCTGTTTAAATACGTCTCAGCTGGGAGCATTGTGCAGTCCTGAGATAGGAGGGTTGAAAATGGCTATGTCAGCTCCATCAGATACGCGCACATATCCAAGCGCTCGCCGGTGAGGTTATAGCAGATTTTATTACAAATAAGCAGAAGTCATGACATTCTGAGAATGTTCTTAAAATGAAACCATTACAAAAAAAAATAAAATTGATATCTCGCAAACACAAAACATGGGTTCTTCCCGGATTACTGTGCATTGAAAGCTGTATCATGCACTGTATGTTAACATATTCCTGATACTTCTTATGCAGCCACTCGGGAACTGCTGGCATTACTGAGGCATGAGGCATTATTACTAATATCGGTCCAGCGCATACAGGGGGTAATTCAGACCCAGGGGCGTAGCCAGAACTTTGTGGGCCCCATAGCAACATTTTGAAGGGGCCCCCGTCCCAATGCTTCTAGAGAGACACTTCTCTGCACCAGCTGTTAATG
Source organism: Pseudophryne corroboree (assembly GCF_028390025.1). NCBI lineage: Eukaryota > Metazoa > Chordata > Amphibia > Anura > Myobatrachidae > Pseudophryne > Pseudophryne corroboree. The sequence goes on along the minus strand of NC_086452.1, from coordinate 54,812,204 downwards.
TTATGCCCTATAATAGTGTCCTAGTCATTTTCTGAACCATAGTAGAACATTATTTAACGTGATGCCCCATAGTAGTTTCTTTTATGAATCGCAGTAGTGCTTAAGTTCACCCTATGTCACATGTCAGAGCTGCCAGTGCACATTATGCCGCACAGTACCCCCAATTCACATTATGATATATAGTTCATAGTGCCTCATTACAGTGCCCCTGATCATATTATATAACATTAAAATGCCCTCCAGTTCCTTTTATACAATACTACAATGAGCAGGTACAGAGGCATACCTAAATATATTGCAGGCCCCAAAGAAAAAGTTTGAAAGCACCTCTACATACCACCCAATGGCGAAAAATGAATATAACACATGTAACATTGTCAGGGAAGATGGGCCCCTCTCAGCTCTGGGCCCCATAGCAGCTGCACTGCCTGCACCTATGGAAGCTACACCCTTGTTCAGACCTGATCGCTAGGCTGCGTTTCCGCACAGCGGGTGATCAGACCCAAACTGCGTATGCAGTGCGCAGGCGCGACGCAAGGGTACAAAGCGGATTGCCGCTCAGCAATGGGATTGTGCGACTGATCCGTTCACGCAGGAGATTGACAGGAAGAAGGCGTTTGTGGGTGGCAAATGACCATTTTTCAGGGAATGTCTGGAAAAATGCAGGCGTGTCCAAGCGTTTGCAGGGAGGGTGTCTGACGTCAATTCCGGCCCCGGACAGGCTGATGTGATCGCAGCGGCTGAGTAAGTCCTGGGCTGCGCAGAGACTGCACAAAATCAGTTTGTGCAGCTCTGCTACACATGCGATCGCACACTTGCACAGCTAAAATACACTCCCCCTGTAGGCGGCGACTATCTGATTGCAGGGCTGCAAAAATGGCTGCCTAGCGATCAGGTCTGAATTCCCCCCACAATGCCGCCGCAGTTAGGCGATGGGTACAATGTAACTGCAAAAAGCCTCTCTTGTAATGAACTTTACTGGCATTTCAGCAGAACGCCAATGTGACCGTCAGCCTCCTTCATTGAACCTGTCTTATCCTTCAGATTTGCATTAAATGTCACTGGCATCAGTGAGAGCTTGTCTGCATAGGGGACGTAGCAGACAGATAAAAGGCGACTAAAGTATTGTGCATTTATAGAAGGTGGAATAAGAAATAGAGAATTCAATGTGATTCCTCTCAAATAAGTAGGGTTAATGTTACCATTTAAATCTTATACACCATAGCCGACGAGTGTTACGGAGATCTAGAGGTGTTTTCACGTCAAAGCAAACGTAAGAACGTACTGTAGAGGACAGGTAGCTTCCAACAGAGCAATGGAAACTCTAAATGATTAATAAAAGATACAAACAAATTGGACTTGCATTTAGTGAGTGGCAGGCTTTACACAGCTGCCCTACTACAAGTGGCCGTGGCGTAACCTATCCCAAGAATCCACTTAGAGGGTAATTCAGAGTTGATCGCAGCAGTAAATTAGTTAGCAGTTCGGCAAAACCATGGGGGTCATTCCGACCTGTTCGCACGCTGCCGTTTTTTGCAGTGCAGCGATCAGGTCACTACTGCGCATGCACCGCAATGCGCAGTCGCGTCGTACGGGTACAAAGCGGATCGTTGCTGAGCGATGGATTTAATAAAGAATCCATTCGTAGGGCCGATTGCAAGGAGATTGACAAGAAGAGGGCGTTTGTGGGTGGCAACTGACCATTTTCTGGGAGTGTTTGTAAAAACGCAGGCGTGTCCAGGCGTTTGCAGGGCGGGTGTCTGACGTCAGTTCTGGGTCTGGACAGGCTGAAGTGATCGCAAGGGCTGAGTAAGTTCTGGGCAACTCAGAAACTGCACAAAATGTTTTTGCAGAGCTCGGCTGCATAGGCGATCGCACACTTGCAAAGTGAAAATACACTCCCTATAGGCGGCGACTATCTGATCGCAGCGCTGCAAAATGTAGCTAGCGAGCGATCAACTGGGAATGACCCCCTATGCGCACTGCAGGTGGGGCATATATAACGTGCAGAAAGAGTTAGATTTGGGTGGGGTGTGTTCAAACTTAAATCTAAATTGCAGTGTAAAAATAAAGCAGCCAGTATTTACCCTGCACAGAAACAATATAACCCACCCAAATCTAACTCTCTCTGCACGTTATATCTGCCCCCCCCCCCTGCAGTGCACATGGTTTTGTCCAACTGCTAACAAATTTGCTGCTACAATCAACTCTGAATTACCCCCCTAATCTCAATTAGCAGTCCTTTATGTTATATAGTACAATATACTGTATAGCAAACTATTCTGCAGGTGGAAAACTAAACAGTTCAGTATACTGGACATAATTCTCAGTAACTGTTTGTCACGGATGGACAGGTATATAGTACCACACCCCTGTTCTGTATGCTGGATATAAATCTCAATACCTGTTTTCACCTGGAATGGATGGACAGTCGCACAGTACTATTCCTTATTCAATATGCTGGGTATAATTCTCAGTACCTGTTTTTATTTGGCATACATTGACAATCGCATATCACCACTCCCTAGTACAGTATGCTGGGTATAATTCTCAGTACCTGTTGTTACCTGGCATGTATGGACATTTGCACAGCAGCACTCCCCTGTTCTGTACACTGTATATAATCCTCAGTCGCTGGTTTATATGGCATGTATGGACAGTCGCACAGCACCACTCCCCAGTCCAGTATGCTGGGTATAATTCTCAGTACCTGTTGTTACCTGGCATGTATGGACACGACGGTACCACAGTCCTCTTACATGTGCTAACAACTACAGAGCGCAACCTGTCTATGTCCCAGTGCTACTTGTTATTACGGTTAACATACCGCCTGTCGGGATCCTGGCTGTCGCAATACCGACGCCGGGATCCTGACTGGGGCACTGTACCGCGGCCAGAATACCGGCGAGGTGGGCGATTCCCCCTCTATGAGCGTCCACGACACCCATAGAGGGAGAATTGAACCTGTGACAAACAAAGCTCGCCACCGAGCCCCACTCGCCACCCCTGTCAGCATACTGGAGCAAGGGATGCCGATGTCAGCATCCTGACATTCGGCATCCCATATGGCGGTATCACATACCGATACCGTTATTACACATAACACAGCTGTGTTCAAGAACAGAGCAGAGTGGTTCCCTGAATTCTGGGTCACAGAGGAGGGTAGAGTGTTGGTGCAATATAGTAATGATTATTCTCAGTGCTATGTGCTAGTACCCCCTCTTACACCCAACTCCTCCAGCCACCCGCTGGCTGATAGTCATTTATATATATAGACCCCTAGGATATAGTCTTACTCTGTGTGCTCTGACTGTTACCCAGTACAACTTCTCTAGTTCTGTATATTAGATGTAATGCTCATACCCAGTACCACTTCTCTAGTTCTGTATGTTAGATGTAATGCTTATACCCAGTACGACTTCTCTAGTTCTTTATGTTAGATGTAATGCTCATACCCAGTACCACTTCTCTAGTTCTGTATGTTAGATGTAATGCTCATAACCAGTACCACTTCTCTAGTTCTGTATGTTAGATGTAATGCTCATAACCAGTACCACTTCTCTAGTTCTGTATGTTAGATGTAATGCTTATACCCAGTACCACTTCTCTAGTTCTGTATGTTATATGTAATGCTCATACCCAGTACCACTTCTCTAGTTCTGTATGTTAGATGTAATGCTCATACCCAGTACCACTTCTCTAGTTCTGTATGTTAGATGTAATGCTCATACCCAGTACCACTTCTCTAGTTCTGTATGTTAGATGTAATGCTCATTCCCAGTACCACTTCTCTAGTTCTGTATGTTAGATGTAATGCTCATACCCAGTACCACTTCTCTAGTTCTGTATGTTAGATGTAATGCTCATTCCCAGTACCACTTCTCTAGTTCTGTATGTTAGATGTAATGCTCATACCCAGTACCACTTCTCTAGTTCTGTATGTTAGATGTAATGCTCATTCCCAGTACCACTTCTTTAGTTCTGTATGTTAGATGTAATGCTCATACCTAGTACCACTTCTCTAGTTCTGTGTGTTAGATGTAATGCTCATACCCAGTACCACTTCTCTAGTTCTGTATGTTAGATGTAATGCTCATTCCCAGTACCACTTCTCTAGTTCTGTATGTTAGATGTAATGCTCATAACCCAGTACCACTTCTCTAGTTCTGTATGTTAGATGTAATGCTCATTCCCAGTACCACTTCTTTAGTTCTGTATGTTAGATGTAATGCTCATACCCAGTACCACTTCTCTAGTTCTGTATGTTAGATGTAATGCTCATACCCAGTACCACTTCTCTAGTTCTGTATGTTAGATGTAATGCTCATACCTAGTACCACTTCTCTAGTTCTGTATGTTAGATGTAATGCTCATTCCCAGTACCACTTCTCTAGTTCTGTATGTTAGATGTAATGCTCATACCCAGCACCACTTCTCTAGTTCTTTATGTTAGATGTAATGCTCATACCCAGTACCACTTCTCTAGTTCTGTATGTTAGATGTAATGCTCATACCCAGTACCACTTCTCTAGTTCTGTATGTTAGATGTAATGCTCATACCCAGTACCACTTCTCTAGTTCTGTATGTTAGATGTAATGCTCATACCCAGTACCACTTCTCTAGTTCTGTATGTTAGATGTAATGCTCATTCCCAGTACCACTTCTTTAGTTCTGTATGTTAGATGTAATGCTCATACCTAGTACCACTTCTCTAGTTCTGTGTGTTAGATGTAATGCTCATACCCAGTAGCACTTCTCTAGTTCTGTATGTTAGATGTAATGCTCATACCCAGTACCACTTCTCTAGTTCTTTATGTTAGATGTAATGCTCATACCCAGTACCACTTCTCTAGTTCTGTATGTTAGATGTAATGCTCATACCCAGTACCACTTCTCTAGTTCTGTATGTTAGATGTAATGCTCATACCCAGTACCACTTCTCTAGTTCTGTATGTTAGATGTAATGCTCATATCCAGTACCACTTCTCTAGTTCTGTATGTTAGATGTAATGCTCATTCCCAGTACCACTTCTTTAGTTCTGTATGTTAGATGTAATGCTCATACCTAGTACCACTTCTCTAGTTCTGTGTGTTAGATGTAATGCTCATACACAGTACCACTTCTCTAGTTCTGTATGTTAGATGTAATGCTCATTCCCAGTACCACTTCTCTAGTTCTGTATGTTAGATGTAATGCTCATACCTAGTACCACTTCTCTAGTTCTGTGTGTTAGATGTAATGCTCATACCCAGTACCACTTCTCTAGTTCTGTATGTTAGATGTAATGCTCATTCCCAGTACCACTTCTCTAGTTCTGTATGTTAGATGTAATGCTCATACCCAGTACCACTTCTCTAGTTCTGTATGTTAGATGTAATGCTCATTCCCAGTACCACTTCTTTAGTTCTGTATGTTAGATGTAATGCTCATACCCAGTACCACTTCTCTAGTTCTGTATGTTAGATGTAATGCTCATACCCAGTACCACTTCTCTAGTTCTGTATGTTAGATGTAATGCTCATACCCAGTACCACTTCTCTAGTTCTGTATGTTAGATGTAATGCTAAGACTCTGGGGCTGATTCAGTTGCAGCTGCGACTCCGCAACAGCATCTTTATGCAAATGTCGCAATCGATTCTCCGCCGCGGCTCGTAGTAGGAAGCACCATCAGATGAAACATCGAAGACTGCACCTTACCTGTGGCAAGTGCAATGTCGCCACCTCTACATGGCCTCCTGTGTTGGCGCTACTGCAGGTTTAGACGCAGTGGTTGTCAGCGACACGTCCGCTTCTGGTGAGCTACCCCGTTACCTCCCAGGAACGTCCAATGAAAATGAATCTCTCTGCGTGCAATTTCGATTTACAATCTCAGACCATCGGGACACATGCGCAGCGCAGACTGAAAACATCGCCCCCCTGCGTATGACAGGCCCATTACGTATTCTGGTTATTTCTCAGCATCTGTTTTCATCTACTGTATACATGAAATGAACGTTATGGTAAGAACTTACCGTTGATAACGTGATTTCTCTTATGTCCACAGGTATCCACAGGATAACATTGGGATATTGTCGAGCGACAGCGAAAATGGCACCAACACGGTCACGAGCTTTCTGGCCTCCCAGGATGCATTGGGGCCTCCACTATATAGTCCCGCCCACTGACTCAGTCAGATCAGTTCTTTCCACAGCGATTATAGGCAGGAACATTAGGTAGAGACCTGTACAGGCGATAAGAACACACATGCACACCCTTCCATACAAGAAGGAAGAGGTTTTTAGTGTTTGTCTAGATCCTCAAATCAGATGCGTCCGGGTGGGATCCCTGTGGATACCTGTGGACATAAGAGAAATCACGGTATCAACGGTAAGTTCTTACCATAACGTTCATTTCTCTGGCTGGGTCCACAGGATTATCCACAGGATAACATTGGGATTCCCAAAGCCATTTTAGTGGTGGGGACGCTCCTGATTGCACAGGAGGACCTTTCGCCCGAAGTCTGCGTCATGAGAGGCAAAAGTATCCAAGGCATAATGTCTGATGAATGTGTTTATGGAAGACCATGTGGCTGCCTTACATATCTGTTCTGCTGATGCACCCTGTTGTGCTGCCCAAGAAGGACCTACCTTACGTGTAGAGTGTGCAGAGACATTAGCCGGAATAGGGAGATCTGCATGAGAATAAGCTTCAGATATTACCATTCGGAGCCATCTCGCCAGCGTCTGTTTACTAGCAGGCCAACCTCTCCTATGGAATCCGTAGAGGATGAAGAGGGAATCTGTTTTCCTGATGGCACTAGTATGATCTATGTAGATTTTTAAAGACCGGACCACGTCCAGTGACGCTTCTCCCGCAGATAGTCCCGATACCTGAAAAGCTGGGACTACAATCTCTTCATTCAGGTGAAACTTTGACACCACCTTTGGAAGATAACTAGATCTCGTTCTGAGAACTGCTCTGTCTGGAAAAAAACTTAGGAAAGGAGACTTACATGATAATGCTCCTAAATCTGACACTCTTCTGGCTGACGCCATTGCCAGTAAAAAAAGAACTTTAACCGTTAACCACTTAAGATCTGCTCTCTCAAGTGGTTCAAACAAAGGACCCTGGAGAAATTTAAGAACTAAATTCAAATCCCAGGGAGCTGCAGGAGGAACAAATGGAGGTTGAATATGTACTACTCCTTGGAAAAAAGTACGTACATCCTGTAGGTCAGCAATCTTCTGCTGAAACCATACAGTCAACGCTGAGACTTGCACCCTCAAGGAAGCAACCTTCAACCCCTTATCCAATCCTGCCTGCAGAAAATCCAAAATTCTAGCTACTTTAAAGGCTCTTGGATTGTAATTTTTTCCAGAACACCAATGAATATAGGCTTGCCATATTCTATGATATACACGTGCCAAAGAAGGCTTTCTTGCTCTAAGCATGGTTTGGATTACTTGCTTTGAAAATCCTTTAGCCTCTAAGATAGAGGTTTCAACAGCCACGCCGTCAAAGACAGGCGATCCAGATGACTGTGACAACAAGGACCCTGCATTAACAGATCTGAACGTTGAGGGAGCAGTATCGGTGCTTCCACGGACATTCTCCACAGATCTGTGTACCAATGCCTTCTTGGCCAAGCTGGAGCTATTAGAATGATTGCTCCTTTTGCCTGTTTTATCTTTCTCACTACTCTGGGTAACAGAGATATTGGAGGGAACAGATATGCCAGCTGAAACCTCCATTCTACTGACAGTGCGTCTACCAGGACTGCTCCTGGGTCCCTTGTTCTTGATCCGTACCTCGGAACTTTGTTGTTTAGACGAGACGCCATAAGGTCTATCTCCGGTAGACCCCATCTGTTCACCAGTGTTTGAAACACTTCTGGGAGTAGTGCCCATTCGGTTTCCTGAATGGTGTGCCGACTGAGAAAATCCGCTTCCCAATTTAGTACACCCGGGACAAATACTGCTGACAATGCTGGGAGATGGAGTTCTGCCCACTTTAGAATGGGAGTTACTTCCTCCATCAGACTCTTGCTGTGAGTCCCTCCTTGATGATTTAGGCATGCTACTGCCGTCGCATTGTCTGAGCGGATCTGGACTGGTCTTCCTTGTAGATTGTCCTTTGCCTGAACTAGGGCCAAGTAAATGGCTCTTATTTCTAACAGATTTATCGGCAGGCGACTTTCCCTTGCGGTCCATTTTCCCTGGAACCATAGGCTTCCGAGTACCGCCCCCCAACCTTGCAGGCTGGCATCTGTCGTCAGGACTTGCCACTCTTTTATCCAAAAGGGTCTCCCCTTGTTTAAATGGTCTGTCTGTAGCCACCATGCTAGAGACCTTTTTACATTTACTGGAATCTTTATCATCTGCTTCTTTATTGTTTGATGATTTCCGTTCCATTTTGTCAAAATGAGATGCTGCAATGGTCTGGAGTGGAATTGCGCATATTCCACCATGTCGAACGTTGATACCATCAGACCCAACAGTCGCATTGCTGCATGGACTGACATTGTCTGGGCTTGCAACGCTTCCTGAGCCATGACCTGCACCTTGACTATTTTCTTCTCTGGTAAGAGAACTCTCTGTAGGTCTGAATCCAATATGGCTCCCAAATGAACCATCCGCTGTGATGGATTCAGGGACGACTTCTCCCAATTTATGAGCCACCCGTGTCTCTGTAAACAAACTATCGTCTGTTGGAGATGGCTCAACAGTAAATCTTGCGACTGTGCTAAGATTAATAGGTCGTCTAGGTATGGGAATATCCTTATCCCTTGTTTGCGCAGACAAGCTGCCATAACCACCATGATCTTGGTAAACACCCTGGGTGCTGTAGCTAGCCCGAAGGGCAGAGCTTGGAACTGGAAGTGTTCCTTGAGGATGGCAAACCTGAGGTAACACTGATGTGATAGTGCTATAGGCACATGTAGGTAAGCATCCCGCACATCCAGAGATACCATATAGTCTCCCGGTTCCATAGCCAACATTATGGAGCGTAACGTCTCCATGTGGAGCTTCGGGATCCATATGTAATTGTTCAACATCTTCAGATTTAGAATTGGTCGATATGACCCATTTGGTTTCTGGATTAGAAACAGATTGGAGTAATACCCCTGTCCCTTTTGTGATGGAGGTACTGGGACAATCACACCTGACTGCAGTCATTTTTGGACTGCTTCTTGCAGGGCATTGGCCTTCGACTCTATACGAGACGGGCTGGTGCAAAAAAATCTTTGAGGAGGCTGCCTCCTGAATGGGAACCCATACCCCTGAGATACTACCTTCTGCACCCAGGCATCTGTTGTTGACTGTTGCCATGTGTGTGCAAATTGCAGGAGTCGGCCCCCAACCCTGGAATCCTCCAGGCGGAGGCCCGTCTCTTCAGGCTGAGGGCTTTTGTTCAGGTTTGGAAGCTGGCTTTTTGCTAGCCCACTGCTTCTTACCCCTGGATTTAAACTGGGGTTGTTTAGGCTCCTCTTTACCTTTCGCTTCGCTTTGCCAGCGAAATGAGCGAAATTTTAAACCCTTGGACTTAGGGTTGTAGGTAGCCGGAAATCTGACCTTCTTCGATTCAGCCTCTGACTCTAGGATATCCGATAAAGGTTTTCCAAATAATATATTACCCATGAAAGGCAATGCTTCCAATTCCTTCTTGGACTCCGCATCTGCCTTCCAGGTCCGTAGCCAGACTGCTCTGCGAGCGACTACTGCCAGGGCTGAAGCTTTAGAAGCAACAGTGCCTACATCAATGGCTGCTTCTTCTAAATACTGGGCAGATTGTCTTAAACGGCAAAGACGATCCTCTTGCTCCCTAGTAGGAGAGGGGATGTCATTCTCTAGTTCCTCTATCCATTCGCCCATTTCCTTTGCTACCCAGGCCGAAGCCATAGCAGGTCTTACCACTGCACCCACAAGAGAAAAAATATTTTTCAATAGGCTCTCTACCCTCCTGTCTGTGACATCATTCAAAGAGGTAGATGACAGTGGCAAAGCAGATTTGTGCACGAGTCGCAGAACATGTGCATCTACTTTTGGAGGAACTTCTCTCTTCGAACAATCTCCAGCAGGAAATGGATAATAAGAATCCCATCTCCTAGGAATCTTATACTTTTTACCGGGCGCTGCCCAAGACTCATCCATCATTTCCGTCAACTCCTCTGACGCTGGAAATTCAGCTTTCACTGACTTTGTTCGCTTGAATACAGGTGCTTTTGCTTTTAACGCTGTCTTGGCTGGTTCCAGAGAAAGCACAGCCTTTACTGCATTAATGAGTTCAGCTACATCATCTGAACTAAAGCTCTGCGACTGATCATCATACGGAGTTGAATCTATTGTTTCCGCATCATCATCCGATGTATCCTCTTGTGTAGTCTGCCATACAGACGTATCTGTCTTAGTCTTACCTGCCCCTTGGTTGCTTGTAGAGGCTACTGGAACCAAACCATAGGAAGGGAGCTGCATGTATGGGTTCATAGTGTAACCTAACCTCTGAGGTGGTGCTACTGGAGCTAACCTGTCCGCTATTGAAGACAGAGTCTTTGCGAACATATTCCATGGTGGCTCTACTGGAGGTTGAACTAACTCCTGTTTTTTACTTCGCTGAAAAGCGAAACAGTTTGCACACAAACCCTCATAAGTGACCAATTGAATCATATCAATTACCCCTGACTTACAAGATAAGCATGTTAGGGCTGTAGGAGTGCTTGATAAATTCTCCTCATCACTTTTGCCGCTCACAGACATTTTTTCTGATATTGACTACACAATTTTGTGACTGAACCACACCCTATAATCAGTATATAGAGGTGAAATCACCTGATTTGAGGGTCAGAACAGGACTGACATTACACAGAAAAGTCAGCACACATACTAGCAGTCAGTCACATGTTAAAGCATTAGACATTGTCATATGAGAATACAACCTCCATAATAACTTATACATAAGTAGGAAAATTGTACTTCTGTTTAACTGGTTCTTTTTCAACATAACATGCAGAAAACACAGTAATATACAAGTCTCATATGCAATAGGTACTAAAAATTAACAGTGCACACTAAGAAGTAGAAGGAATTTTTAGTACTGTATACCCTGCCTCCAGGGAGCGGGATACAGGGAGACTCACCACACTTCCATATCCAAGCAAAGACGCTCGAAAGACACTGAGTGGATTCAGACGCTACTGGTGTACACTGCCGCTCTTGGTAACTGATAACGGACACGGACGCTCACCAACGGACACGGACGCTGAGCGACTCCACGTGCATGCAGACACTAAAGGCCTGCGACTCGGTCTGGGCGGGTTTATATCCAGTGTACACAACCGCAGCGTCTAAGCTGCGACCGAGTACCCTCGTGGTAGTGTCTGAGCCGGAAGTGAGGTCATTCAGTTCATTAAACGAGAGACCCGCGGGAACTGGCCATGAACTCGGAGGAGGGACGGCCAGGAGAGCGTCTGAAACCCCCTGTTGACTTAAACTCCCAGGATCGCGGCCTCACCTAGTCCTGGCGCCTATGATCCCCGGAGCGTAGCGCTGTCACACTCGAGATGTTCGGCGCATCAACACGCTGTTTGTAGTCTCCACCAAATCAGCGTAGCTGTGTCCTGACCCCTCTAGTAAGAGGAAGTCCATATACTCACTGTCTCCCCATGCTCCGGCCACAGCCTGGTAACGTCTGCTGGACCTGCTAGAACATCCGACACAGACGCCCGTCGAGACAGCACTGTACCGCGAAGGTAAGCGTTGTTGCGACCCGGTGGGGAGTTGCTGGAGCGACTCTTTCTAATACACGTTTAAGACGCTGTTAAGAGAAGTCGCTCAAACAAAAACAGTAAGTCTATAAAAATAAAGTAATGAAAACTTGAGGCTGCTTTCACAGCAGCCCTGTGACCATGCGGCTTCCTGCCGCACCAAGCAAAAAACTGATCTGACTGAGTCAGTGGGCGGGACTATATAGTGGAGGCCCCAATGCATCCTGGGAGGCCAGAAAGCTCGTGACCGTGTTGGTGCCATTTTCGCTGTCGCTCGACAATATCCCAATGTTATCCTGTGGATAATCCTGTGGACCCAGCCAGAGAAAATTAGGATTTACTGCGACAATCCGATGTAGCACAACATGTCATATTAGTCACACGGCAGGTCCAGCTCCATTCCCCCGTCAGGAGTAACCAGCGAGATGTCACTAATGTTAAGTGCCCCTGCAATCTGGTAGCTGTGTCACAGCCTGGGAGGCAGCCCTGGGGCGCTGTGTAAGCTCTGCGGGCAGCTATTCGCCCTACAGCTGAGCAGCCCTGTCCGTAATGTAGGTCAGCCTGGAACATCGTGGACACAGAGAAACTCTGTATCTTCACCAGTGACCACCACGCAATACAGGCCCGTGCTATACGTTCCAGAAGCTCTGCCGTATTCTCAATTTGGCAAAAGCAAACACAATGGAATAATAATACACTGAAGTGTGTGTTCAGCCTACAATGAATGAGCACACTGCTTGTGTGTCCTCAACAGTGATCACAATACCTAAACCATGTCTAGAACATCTGGACAGGACTTGGGGGGGTTATTGAGAGATGAGCGCAGATGGCTGTATACGCAACCGGATCTGCGCTCATCTCCGCACATGCTGGGGGCTGCCCAGCACAGATCACCCAGCATGTGTGAGGCCGCCTCCCGATCTAAGATTGACCCCTAGCAGCGCCCCCGTTCACCCCTCCCCACCCGCTGCTGTCAACCACATTGCGGTCGCATCTGTCAACGATGTGACCGCAATGTCTGCGGCTGTGCATGCACAGCTTGCCGCCATTGACAAACTGCGCTGCGGGCTGCTGATACGGCCCAGGTCTGAATGACCCCCTAGATCAGGTATGGAGAATCATCTTTGTACCCGGAAGTGTAGGGGACACTGGTGGGTAATGAGATCCGCTTGTCGGCCGGCTGCTCACGGAGAACCTGGAACAGTTCTGTTCCACATGTAAGCATTTTCCCATAAGGCTACGTTCCCATAATGCCACACAAGGATATATTTCACAGCACTGAGGTCATGGGTTCGATTCCCACCGTGGCTCTAACTGTGTGGAGTTTGTATATTCTCCCCGTACTTGCGTGGGTGCTCCGGTTTCCTCCAACAATCCAAAAATATAATGGTAGGTTAATTGGATCCCAACAAAAATTAACCCTAGTGAATGTGTCTGTGTGTACATGTGATAGGGAATATAGATTGTAAGCTCCACTGGGGCAGGGACTGATGCGAATGGCTAAATATTCTCTGTACAGCGCTGCGGAGTATGTGTGCGCTATATAAATAACTGGTAATAATAATATATTTGTATCTTTCGCATTTTCTACACATAGGTCATCCAGTTATCGACAGCGATACAGCGGGTGGATAAAATAATATTTGAGTATAGATCTATCAGCGAGCAAGCCATAGCTGGCTTCATCATGAATCAAATCTGTCTGACTTGCCATTAAATGTATGCTCCTAAAGACCGGCAGCTTTCCCAGCGCCCGGCTCAGCCACCGCCGGCACTGGCGGATCTGCTCCAACTGCATCACAGTGACATAACAACAGTATAGTAGAAACACCAGTTGTATGGATAACTGGCAGCAACATCTGTACAAGACTTGTGTAAATGGAGCAGAACTAGACAGTCCCAGCCTCAGGAGATGCTTGCCGGAACGCCTCATTCATCTAGCACTGACAGAAACCGCTATTTACTGTATGGTGCACTACAAGGCTCATAATGCAATAACAGCCACTTTAGGTATTTAGTGTGATCCAATTAGTATTTCTGCAGGAGAAATAGCTGCAGACATTGCACCATCCTAGTTCCATAGCCCGCAGCGCTGGAAACCTCTACGAGGTCTTCTCAGTCTGGCTGCATACTGGTATAATCTGATAACACAGTTATAGAGGATGATAGAAATGTATTTATAGTGCAGGCACCTGTTTCCCATTAGAGGACATGTGATACAGTAAGTGCATTGCAAAGTTGTGTATTGCTTTGTGATGGAAGTTTTCTGTTATTCAATAATCTCACGCCCATCCCGGAGACAGGATCTCTGTTATGTACCCACCACAGTAAAAGGTCAGTTACAAAATTGCTGCGCCATACATGATATATTTGTACCACAGTTGCCTGCCCTCCCTCATTCTACAGGAGACTCCCCGAAATAGTAGCAATCTCCCTCAGTCCCTGAATAGTCCACCAATCTCCCTGATTGCACCTTACCCCCATTATGTACTGTAGCTGTTACATTCTTGGGGGAAAACAAGAAATCACAGATACATACATTCAAATGGGATAATCAGTGACATATCCCTATATTGGTTATAAGGCACAATGATCCCTATGGCTACATGCATTTTAAATAAGGTTTCTCGTGGCCACTTACAGTATATGGAACCTCTTGTAAAACACAAACAAATCCTGCAAAATATCAGTGTCTTTTCTTCAACCAGTAGATCTTACTAACTTTGGGGCTCATTTACATTTGGATGTGAGTCATTTTCATGACACGCCTCTCAGATGTAGCAGTACACGCAGAGGCGTAACAAGGGTAGGGTGAGTGGGGCACGTGCCATGGGCGCCTTGGCAGGCCCAGGAGAGGGGGGCGCCACCGGCGGCCAGGGCATCATGCCCCACTCGCCCCCGTCACACCGAAATGTGAGGGGAGGAGAGCGCAGCGTCTCTCCCTCCCCTCACTGCCGCTGCCAGCACTAGCAGCGCTGCGTGTGTCTGGTCTCGGCGGCATTAGCCAATCAGAGCTTGCGGACCGGCTCCTGATTGGCTGCCGGTCCGCGAGCTCTGATTGGCTAGCGAACCGGCGCCACACGGCCGCATGAGACCTGGAGCGATGAGGGGAAGGAGAGGCGCTGCGCTCTCCTCCCCTCACATATCAACAAGCGGTGAGTGACCGGGGGGGGGGGGGGGGGGGGCGGCACAGTGGGGCATGTATCTGGCACTGAGTGGGGCATGTAACTGGCACTGAGTGGGGCATGTAACTGGCACTGAGTGGGGCATGTAACTGGCACTGAGCGGGGCATGAAACTGGCACTGAGCGGGGAATGAAACTGGCACTGTGGGGCATGTAACTGGCACTGTGGGGCAATGTAACTGGCACTGTAGGGTAATGTAACTGGCACTGTGGGGCAATGTAACTGGCACTGTGGGGCATGTATCTGGCACTGTGGGGCAATGTATCTGGCACTGTGAGGCAATATATCTGGCACTGTGCGGCAATGTAACTGGCACTGTGGGGCAATGTATCTGGCACTGTGGGGCAATATATCTGGCACTGTGGGGCATGTATCCGGCACTGTGGGGCATTGTATCCGGCACTGTGGGCCATATTCAGTGGCCACACCCCTTCTGGTGCATGGCCACACCCCTTCTGGTGTGGCCACGCCCATTTTTTTCCACCGCACGCGCATGCTTCTTTTGGTGTTTTTTTTTTTTTTGGGGGGGGGGGGGGGGCATTTTCCATCTTGCCCTGGGCTCGAAAACCCTAGCTACGCCTCTGAGTACACGTCCGCACTGATAGGTGTTACTGTCACAATCTCCCTGAAATGCTTTTTCAAAAGTAGGCAAGTATGATTTGTACTGAGTATGCGTCTCATTTGCATCACTAAGGTGACAAAAAGGACATTTATGGTGAGAACTTACCTTTGTTAAATCTCTTTGTGTGAGGTACACTGGATTCCACAGGGCATAACATCGGGGTGTAGAGTTGGATCTTATTCCCTGTGGAATACAGTGTACCCCGCTGCAGAAAGTCAGGGTAACGCTACAGAGGGCAGCGTGTCTATGTTGCTCTGTGTATAACTGGACTGCACACCCTAATTCTAAACTTAATGAAAGGCGCTACCATGCTGAGACTTGTAGTTTTCTGTGTGGATGTTATCTATACCCTTCGCCACTAAAGCAAGGGACATCCTCTTAAATATGTCTTCCCCTACCCCATAATCTCATTTAAATTCTAAAAGCTGGGAACTAATGACATCAGTGAGTGGTGAGACACAATGCACCTCATGCCTCAGTAATCCGATGAGCTCTTAGTGAATCTTATTAAGTAAGAGGCTGGTTCACGTTAAGCTTTGACGATGAGACAGAACCTCATACTGTATGTGTGCGAGTACAGACTTATTGCAGGTCAGTACTGATCACATACAAATGAACTTGTCCTCAAATTTGCTGTAATCACAGACACTCAGGCAGTGACTACCCCCTGACGGCGGGCGGTGAGCTGCAGCTTCCTGCAAACAAATGCTATGGAAATAATTAAAAATGAATGATGAAATCTCACCACCAGGATATTCGTTACAATTACATATAACGTGCTAACAAGCAGCCTCACCTGCAGGCTGGAAATAGTATCTGCTATATGGGCAAGACACATCATTTCACAGCTCAAAGTATTGTTACAGCTCCCAACATTTCCCACTACAGCCTTGTTACAATGACAAGTGTGATGGTGTATTTCCGTCTATTACAATCATCAAAATACACAAACCATAATCCTCTAACAGAGGGAGAAGGGACACTGCCAGTGAGAGTACTCCCTAAAATGCAATATCCGGGACCGGCGGCCATTTTTCCACAGATTCAGAAAAGGAATATGTTAAAATCCTGCAGAATAGCGCAGCAGCTGACGCCATAGGATCTGTACACCACCCGTAGCAGTGTGTTACTTTACATTGTTATCTGCTAGTATGCAGCTACTGCGCTTGTCACCTGGGGACCAGTTCTACCTAGTGGACTGCAAACCAATCACTCTGCCGCACCACATCTTAGTTCTAGGTGGATGCAAATATTTGGTGCTCAATAAAGACCCAGATATGGTTTTAGGAAAGCCCCAATCACTGCCCAGAGTAGCAAAGAGTTCTTCCAGTCCGCTAGGTGGATACAAATGCCGTCAGCGACTGCACCTAAAGCCGCAGCTGCACTGGCGGTTAGCATACTGACGCCGGGATCCTGGTCCCCAAAATGCCAGCAAGGGGGCGAGTGCAACAAAGCCCCTTGTGGGCTCTCTGCGCTCGCCACAAGATCTATTCCCACTCCATGAGTCCACGGCTGGCATTCTGGTGGTCGTGATCTCGGCGGTCAACATATCGACGCCGGCATCCCGACCGCCAGAATGCCGGCACCATCCCTTCCAATGAACACCTCCATAGGGCTGCTGCAACGTCTGATGGTGCGTCTTTTTACGTACAGCGGCGTATTAGCCTTGCAGCCGGTAGGCGTCTCAGTCGGAAGCCCATCAGCTGCGGCATTATCATAAAGTCCACTTCTGGATCAGGCTCTTAACGCGCTCTTAGCTTTTGTCATCAGGACGGTTCCTGGGAATAATTTACCCCCCCCCCCCCCCTCCCCCATTGCATATATTAATTTACAGGAAACATCTGTCTCTCTCTCGAGACTGTAGTGAGGGCATCACAGAAAATAAACAGATTAGGCCAGTCTTTCCATGAAGTGTAATTAAAGGAATAATGCTGGGGGCACAAATGGCAAACATTTCCTCTAATGACCGATAATTAGTTTACTTATGCTTTGCCTATTATACAAAACATATCCACATAAGGAGTAATAATTATGAGTTAATACCTTATTAGGGTTGGCTAGTGTTGCAGAAATGCATGTGATAAGCGACATCCTGGTATGCACGTACACAGAGGTGATGCAATGTGAGCCGCAGTATGCAGAATTACCCGACTTTATCAATGCATCATCTCTAAGACCCGAGCTGCATCCTGACCACTGCACCTAACCTCAGGAGCTGCACTGCCCTCTGCTGAATCCCAGAGAGAATCGCCCGGCAAGGGGGGCTCGCAATGGGCCTTCTCCTGTTTCATATTGTGATAAATTAAGTACAGATCTCAACTGGGAAACAATGATAACAACCGCATAATGCGTGAGACGTGTTTACCAGGCGTTAAAAAGCAAGTCATTAATTATTGTGGTGCTGAGCTATCACAGGGAGCTCTCTATGGTGTGTACCTGGTAGGGGTGCAGGGAGACAGTGGGCCACTCACATAGCAGCCCAGATACTTGGTAGAAATACGCTGTTTATTGTAACTGTCAACAAGCAGGATTTCTCTGTGAACTTATCAAGGACGGACTGGAGCTCTAAAAGAACCCTGGCATACCGCTGGCCGCATGTCTGCGCACGACAAGGGGTGTGGTTATGGCTCACAGGGGCGTGGCCTTGTGGCTAAATTGAAAGTGGCAATTAAATAATACCTGAATTTGCTGCTTTAGATTTAGAAGCGACCTCGCTGAGAACACGTCAGTTTTTTATACTCAGAATCACATGACCCTCTTTGACTGAATGAAGTGCATATGTTAGAGCAGTGGTTGTCAAACTCGGTCCTTAGGACCCCACACGGTTCACGTTTTCCAGGTCACCCAGCAGCTGCACTGTGCGTCACCAACTGCCACATTTTAAAAATGTACAGGTGACCTGCAAAACATGAACCGTGTGGGGTCCTGAGGACCGAGTTTGAGAACCTGTGTGTTAGAGAAATCTGTGGACAATATAGAATTGATATGCAATCTATTTATCAGTGATTACCCCTTTATCTGTACCGATGTGTCCTCATACATCATTGCTGCAGTCGCACACAAGAGCCCCTCTCGGTGCGCCAGGTCCTGCGCAACTCTGGAAGCACCGGGCGTCTTTTCCACATTTTTTTTTTTTTACAGAAATATGCATCTTAGTCGCAGTGTGATGCAGACCACTGACACTGGGGTCTTTGTACTAAGCCGTGGAGAGAGAGAGTGTGCTCGGAGAAAAAGAACCAGCCAATCAGCCTCCTATCATTTTTCAAACACAGCCTGTAACATGGCAGTGAGGAGCTGATTGGCTGGTACTTTATCTCCGTCCACTTTATCTCTCTCCAAGGCTTACTACAGAGACTCCGCTGTTAATTGCGTATGAAGATGTGCGAGCTCTGCTGCCATGGCAGGTGCTATACAGGAAGATACTCCGTGATTGAAGAAAAGACCTAAGTCTAAGCATTACGCTACCAGTAAGGACTTATTAGACAATCGCATAGGGTACAAGCTTTGCAGGACATCAGGAGGCACCACAAGGTGGGTGTATGGCAATACATTGTAACGGAACTTCCCGTAGCACTGCGATACAGAATGAAACGTTCCGCTGCAAGAGAAGGAGGTTTAATAATAGATCTAGGAATAATAGGACCGTTCCAGGTACTAAAAATTCTGTAAAATATATATATATATATATATATATATATATCTATCTATATATCCAAGGAGCCAAAGCCACTACACAAATGATGCCGGCACCTAACGATTCAGTCTGGAATACTGATGACAATGGATGCCAATCTCATGGACCCACTTCTGAATGATCCTGTTTATTACCCTGCCCTATGTATCACCTGCTATGGGGGATAAATCACAGCATGCCAACACATACACAGAGGTGCCCAGAGGAGAACTGGATTAGTAAAGGTTACTGTGATAGTCCTAATGGTAAACACATAGATCACTCCCTGCAGCAGAGATGACATATCCACCGCGGCCAGCTGTTCATTAGTGGACTCTTGCAAGCGGCAAGTCCATATTTAATCAGTTACCATGTCACCGATAGACAATGTGCGACCACATCAGCAGCTTATCTTCAGGATGTCATCAGCAAGGCTCTAAATGCTGACATTATACAAATACCGCTAGTTATGTGCTTCTAATAACATTCAATAATTGCTCTATCTATCTATCTATCTATCTATCTATCTATCTATCTATCTATCTAATAATGACCTGCTTAAGCTATATGGGATAATGTACTGTATATAAGATATATACAGTAAAATCACAGAGAGCGTATACATACTTAAGCACTCAGAACACACCCTTACACATTAGGAGGCGCTTTATTCCTGGCCATATATGAACAAAAGTTTTTGATTTTTTAATTAACAACGTGTGAGATTATTATTTACTAACAGTTACTTACAGTACAGAGAGCCAGCATATTCAGATGAGATTTATATCTGGGACCAAAAAGTAATAAAACATGACTGGGTAAGAACAGACAAGACATAGGGGTCTATCTATTCAATTAGAGTTGGAAATACGGCTCTAACCCGACACCCCCTATTCAATTGCAGGCGTTTCCGACAGGTTTATCGTCCGTTTTCGACAATGCCAATTCGACTTTTTTTAAAGTCGGAAAGACGGCACTGGAATTGAATAGGTCGAATCGCGATTCGACTATAGAAGTCAAAAAATGCAGTTTTTCCAACTTGTCCGATAGAGGTAAGAGGGCCCTGCTCGCAAGCTTACATTCTATAGGGCAATAGGCCAAGATAGGTATTACCTGTTGCATACTGGTCCAGACAGGTTGCAGAGGTTCTTGGCGGACGGAATGATCCAGTCACACAGAATAAAGGTTGGCCAAGGGTCAGCGGGATGTGCAGGGGCAGATTTAGGGGAAGGCCGCATCTAGGCACATTTTTGGCTGCTCCTCCAATTACGTCACTCTTCCCTTCATTTCAGTTCCAGTCCAGATTCCTCGAGACCACCAAAGCAGCCCCAACCCAAATACCAGCTCCCAGACTACAATTTGCTGCCCATTGTCCCACTCCCGTCAGTTGCAAAATGAAATCTAAAAAATATATGTCATAGTGATAAAAGAAAACAAATAAAAGAATCACCTGGCCTCATCAGCCTGGTGTGCCTCCCCGCCAGTAGGTGCCACCCCTAGGCACGTGCCTACTGGGAAATCCACCACTGGGGATATGAAAGTGAAGAAAGAAAAAATATATAAAGTTCTGAGTGGACTCTATAAAAGGGATGTAATTGGGCAGGATAGCTTATGTATAGATGTAGCCATGCTCAGCTTTGTCACTGAGCGTCTTACTGAGCGTCTTATCCGCTGCAAAGCTGGCACGACTAGTTTGCCCATTACTATGATGCGCATATGCGTATGCACACGTACGGCCATAGGAATGAATGGGCGACATACCTAGTCGCAGTTCGGCGTACTAAAGCGCACCTGTGGCTCGGCAGAGCATAAATGAACAATTGAACACCGCCCAATGAAGGAAATAGGAAACAATGCTGGTGAACACAAGATGATGCAGACATTAGACTGCGAGTAAATACGGGCACTACGTGCGCCAGTGCCAGAACGCCACTGTCATCCATTCTATACAGTCTCTCTGCCCTACTGACAATAAGGAGCCGTGTGAGTCACTGTGTCAGAGAGGCTGCGGTGGCAGGCGTTCCGGTATCACTCATTACCACCTATGGTGACATACTGACCTCACACAATCTGCTGCGTCTCTTTGGGTATGAGATTGAGAGACACGGAATACAAAACGTGTTTATGGATAAAGTACTTTCACCAAACACAATTACAGGTCACGACCTGTTCAATCACAGACAGAGACAAAGGCTGAGACCACTACTGACCTGAGGGACGTGTGATCAGCAATACCGAGCAACGTAGAGAGATGTCTTTAGGTTCCCATCGCGATTATAGAGTATGTGTTGCTCCCGAGAGGTGGAGGCCGCAATTGTGTGGACTATTCCACCTATCAATCCTGTAGGAGCTGGTGGCATCCATCAATCCTGAGAGGCAACTGCATCCATGTTACGTTAGTTACTGCTTCCATCACTTGTGCTGTTTAGAACTATAAATTCTCAGAAATGAAATTAACTTCCCTGGAGGGAGCATGGCTACCTCCAACCACATGGGCCATGGTTGCTTCATCATGGGAGAATGTGGGGGAGGGGGTGTTGCTGCGCATCCCAGGCACACTTGGGCCCCTACAGAGTCCTGAGTACTTTATACCCCCCCCCCCCCCCTCCCTCCCTCTCGGTACCCCTGCTGGCAAGGATAGCCCAATAACTGCCAAGAACGGAAGAGTGCAGATCTGTGGAAGATGGACCTTTGCTCAATTTTGGTAATGGACTCGGCAATGTAATGTTATGCTCCTGATCCTGTGTACTGCAGATACACCAAATATTAGTGACCAATGAAGACCGCCTTGTTTGTACACTTCCCTTAGGTCATTCATGGGGGGGGGGGGGGGGGGGGAATTCAAATGTTTGCGCCGGCGGCTGTCACTACTGGGCGCCCGACAGAGCAATTTTATTTTTGCTCTGTTCGGGCGTGAACAGCTTCTGCCACCGGCATTTCTGCCTACAGCCTCCAGAAATGTACGGAAAGGCGCATAAACGGTACTTTTTGCATTGCTCCCAGCAGTTTAGTCGGGTTCAGCAGTTAGCAGCTAAACCCGTCCCTTATGGGCGCGATCACCAAGTTAAAAAAGGTAAATTGAGTAGCGCTCCCAGATTTACAGTCACTTTAAATGGGAGATCGGGCGCGCATAAACAATTGAATCGCCCCCATAGAGTAACAGTTGTACTAATCACTTATTTACCCACGAGATACACAGACGGACGCAAGTGATGTCCAGGATTCCACCAATCACCATATGAAACAAACCAGCCGTGTACTAATTATTGAGTGTTATTATAATGATAGTCTATAAAAGGGAGGGAATATTATACTTTATAATACACATATTTGATAGTCAATACCATAGAGGTTAAGCAGCAATGATAAAATAATGTCATCATTAAGGACCACTAGCACAGCGCGCTTTTAGATCGGTCTGTACATATTTATCCAGACACTGTTATAGCTTCTACCTAGGATAAGCAGCGTTCCAAAAAGGCAGATTCACGCCGGAGACAGAGACAAATTGAATTAGTGCTGGGTTTACTCACTGTGCCTCTGCAATATTAGAGGGTAATGCAATGGATTGGAATTCTTCAAACTCTGCCAAGTTATTTAAAACAATTTCTCTCAGTGATAGAGACAATAAATATAATATACTCTAGTTATATTATGTAGACACTCGGTAATTCCCAGCGAAATCAACATAAAACTCACCTACAGCAAACTAAAAGCTGTTACTTTGCGTAGCAGATATACTGTATTAAATGCCATCCTCACTTACAGCCAGGTAAAGTCCATTTATGTCACCAATACTGTAATGACGGTCTGTGTTTTACAAAGACAGTAAAGACGTCATGGGGTTACTGCAGACTAAGGGGGACATGTACTGAGCAGTGATAAAAGTGCAGAAGTGAGTCAGTGGAGAAGTTGCTCATGGCAACCAATCAGCATTGACGTAACATTTATAATCTGCATACTATAAAAGTATACCGAGCAGCTGATTGGTTGCCATGGGCAACTTCTTCACTGGCTCACCTCTCTACTTTTATCACTGCTTAGTACATCTCCCCCCTAAGTACTAGGCAGGGTGGAGAAGCGCATATTGGCCCTCATTCCGAGTTGTTCGCTCGCAAGCTGCTTTTAGCAGATTTACTCATGCTAAGCCGCCGCCTACTGGGAGTGAATCTTAGCTTCTTAAAATTGCGAACGACGTATTCGCAATATTGCGATTACACCTCTCTTAGCAGTTTCTGAGTAGCTCCAGACTTACTCGGCATCTGCGATCAGTTCAGTGCTTGTCGTTCCTGGTTTGACGTCACAAACACACCCAGCGTTCGCCCAGACACTCCTCCGTTTCTCCAGCCACTCCCGCGTTTTTCCCAGAAACGGTAGCGTTTTTCCGCACACACCCATAAAACGGCCAGTTTCCGCCCAGTAACACCCACTTCCTGTCAATCACACTACGATCACCAGAACGATGAAAAAGTCGTGAGTAAAATTCCTAACTGCATAGCAAATTTACTTGGCGCAGTCGCACTGCGGACATTGCGCATGCGCACTAAGCGGAAAATCGCTGCGATGCGAAAAAAAATACAGAGCGAACAACTCGGAATGACCCCCATTGTATAGGCAAAACGGGGGTTTTCTAGCACAGATCAAATACACAAAGGGCGATAGCGAATTGCTGAAAGATGCATATACACCTGGAAATGAGTATTATTTGCAGGTGGACAGGGGTAGGTGCATATATCGGATGATGATGGCGGTCAGCATCACTTCACTGCAACGGATTGGTGCTTTCTCAGTTGCGTGGGCTTAGATAATGCTTTTGTGACGCTGGTTAAGTCAATGTTTTATGGCGCTGCTTCTGCTGTATTATATTATTGTATACAGAGCATTTTATTGCTTAATTGATGGCTAGCAGTGAATGTTATTTTGCATCAATGATTCACAACATGGGGCAAATGTGTCAGCCATGCATGTCTGGCATAACTCAGATGTATACGATACTGTTACCTACCAGAACGCATCTCTCGCTCTCCATATGGGAGGAAATATGCTATGTGTGCGCACCCCTACTGTATATTATACTGATTTTGCACCCAACTCTATGTCAGGCTGAAGGGGTCGTAGTTATAGATAAGACAATTCTGGGGACCTTGGTAATGAATCAAGTGCTTTATATTGTAGGGTGGCAAAAACAGCTGCTGTCAGCAATTATCATCACTGCAGCAACTCGGAATGCATCTAGTAAGATGAATGTATGAAGTAACGGTTCTTATTTAGAGCACAACATGTGAGCCAGCAACCCAACTTCAAGGCATCTTAGTTTTGAGACTCCTACACACTAGCGGATCTTGCCACGGGCAAGCAGGACTTTTGCCCGGGGCGCCGCCTTCTGGAGGGCGCCGGCGCCATACCATGGCAAGATCCACTACTGCTGTGCCCTCCGCTGCCCGCTGTGTCCCCCTGTGAAGGGAACTGAAGAGGCCCTTTGCTGTGCGGTGTGCGATGACGTCATCGCGCATCGCTCAGCATTTCAGCGGCGCTACTACTGTACAGGGGGCGTAACTGACCACACCCCCTGTACGAAGCCACGCCCCTATGCACTGCCGGGGGCGCAAAAAGGGCTCGAACCGGCCCTGCTCCTACACTAATATCAAACAGCGCTGAAATACTAACGTCACATGCAATCACTGCTCGCTAATGGGCATTTATATTGCCATACAGCTGGTATCCTGGACTGTATGTGATTAACCGAGCGCACTCCTATTTATTTTCTACTTTGTTTCCAAAGACTTCCTAATATAGTTTTAGCAGCTGTCATTCCAGCATATATAACGGTATTTAGGTGTGGCGAAAAAAAATAGCCAATTGTTATGTACCAGCCTCCACACTGGGGAGGTGAGGGCATTTCACATTAACTGCACTGCAGTGTTGTATTAGTGCCTTACAGCAATTCCCACCAACACCCTGTGTGGAGTTTGTATATTCTCACTGTGCTTGCGTGGCTTTCCTCCGGGTACTCCGGTTTCCTCTCACATTCCATAAATATACTGGTAGGTTAATTGGCTCTGGACAAAAATGAACCATAGTGTGTATGTGTTTCTATGCGTGATAGGGAATATAGATTGTGAGCTCCACTGGTGCAGGGACTGATGTGAATGGACAAATATTCTCTGTAGAGTGTTGCGGAATATGTGTGTTCTATATAATAACGGTTTATAATTAATAATGTAGTAGAAACGTTGTCATTAGTTTGCGAGCTTAAATGTTTTGAGAAAAGTACGAACTCGTACCTTAATTTTGCTACATACTGTACATACAAGAGAAAGGGTAAGCGCTGACAACGGTGTGTTTGTTTGTATTCGCCATTCAGATTGCCATGCCAGTACGGGCTTACAGTGTTTATTTTCCTAATTACCTCCCACAATCCAAAGATACATTGATTATAACTTTGGTGTGTGTAGGTTTATGTCATAGTGGTAGAAAAATGATATTGTGAGCTGCCCTGGGACATATAGTGGGGGTGGGATATATCAGAATGGCCTGCATGTACTGTTCCCGTTGTTTTTGGGGTCATTATTTGCAATTAATGGCTGTCATGCCCGAATTCGGCTCGATATATTGGGTGAAATCGGGCATTTTGGCTGTGGATCCGATCCGCGGCCCCGTGAGCATCGGATCGGATCCTCCAGATTGAATGTGCTGCACATTCAATCTGGTCCGACCCCACAGGCATGGCTGGGATTGGCCAGGATCGCCCAAGATACATTGTATGCAAAAGGCAGAGGCAGAACTCTGGGAGGCAACGGAGTCATCTGCCGCCGGGCTCCTGCTCTGAAGGGGGGCACCTCTCCTCCCATTCTGTGACACCATTGAATTAAGTTAATTGAGAGCTGCTGCTGTCTTTTCAGTGGACGACTTCCTCACTGGTCCCTGCACCTTACAAATCACACCCTCTTTATTAGACTGAATATACACATTTTACAAGTGTCACACCCAGGATTAGAAACCACAACCTGGGGGCGTGGCCTGGAGGCTGAAGGAGAAGGCAGCACTTTACATGAGCTCTCAGGGATCTGAGAGTTTAACTATATAAAAAGAGCCTTCCCATATAATATTTCATATCCTAGACCCTCTGGCTACTACACTGGACTAGCATAAAAGCAGGGAAGTAGTGCTGCGGAGTCGGGGAGCCGTTATTCGGGCTCCTGCGGATTGCGGCCTACTCCTTGCTCAGAAGCCGGGGCCTCAATTTCAACATATACCCACGGGCCGTGCGGTTGCCCTCCCGGGACGTTCGAGAGGCCCGCCTGGACCCCGCTCCTGCTGGAGCCCCCACTGCAGCCTGCCCAGTGCCCCTTGCCGAACTACGGGGGTGCTCCGGGCCCGGATCGGGGACAAGCCGCGCGCTCCGTGACACGAGCGGCGGCCATCTTGAGAGCCGCACACGGAGAGAAAGTACAGCCGCAGCGAGGAGGAGACATCGGCGGCCCCCGGGTGAGTGAGACTTGCGGGCACGGCTCGGACGAGCCAACAGCACTCCTCTCTCCCCGTAGACCCTCACCGGGCGCCCGCAGCCGGACCTGCCTGCACCCTGCCCCTAGCTGGGACATCACCACTGACACCTCTGCATCGGTCCGGCAGTCCTTGCTGGCTGGCGGGGGAAATCCGGGACCGGATCGAAGCCGTGCAGCGCACATCGGAGCGCGGGCGGCGGCCATCTTGCGGAGGACGAGCGGGCGGAGGCGAGGCGGCGGTGACCTGAAGGAGACGTCGGGCGGCCCTAGGGGGTAAGAGACTGCAGCATTGGCCTCAAGGAGGTGAATATATCTCCCCCCCCCCGTGTGCCTCTGTCTGACACCAGCGGCGCACTGCTGCGGAGGACTGCGGGCCTGGCCGGGGCTCCCTCCCCGCCCCCCCCCCCGCTGGCTAGAGAGGTAGTAAGAAGCAAACATACCAGACGTCCCCCCCTGCCCCTCTGAGGTCTGGGATTAGCTGGGCGGCTCCAGGAGATACAGACCCCCCTGATTCACCCTACCACACCAGCTTCTCTGCAGATATCTGAGAGACCTGAGCGCCCTGGCCCCTCTGCGAGTTCACGTACGGCTGTAGGTGGCTCATTGGATAGTACGGGTGGTCGCCGGGGGAGTCCTACGATCTGCGGGTGCCCCACGTTAGACCTGGAAGCCGTGGGAAAGAGGCCCAGACAGGCGCAGCGGTGGAGGCGAACACGATTGACAGGGTCATTCAACTGCACATTAAAACACCCAGTACCTTCTATCTCCAAGTTATAATTTTCCTCCGGAGTTCCCTGGGCTGGATCTAAACCCTCTACAACTGGTGGCCCGACCCCGATGGTACCTAAGGGGCCTGAAGTGCGGGACTGGAGTTCCCCCCAATGCTTCGTGAGCACACAGAAGAGGATGTCTTGTCGCTTAGCCATGCTGGCCCTGCCCATGCCAATGTAAAACAAGCAGTTTCTTCTACCCATGCCAATAACTACGTAACATCTCGATGATCTAGGAGACAGCGGAGCCTCTGAATTTTCTTATTTAAGTGACCGGAACCGTCGACCTATTTCTCTTAGGCATTAGTATGCCTGCCAGACGCAACAAGCCATCAAAGCCTGCACAGCAGCTTTCATTTTTCAAATCATCTACAAGGATGTCGGGCTCTAAAACCACCGGACCCTCCACGACAGATACGATCCCGCAAACTCCCCCCTCCCTGGAGGTGCCCCCTTCCACACCCAAAGCTGCCACAAGCCTGGACAATGTCAAAGATGGAGATGCTCTAACAGTGGGCACGATGAAACTACTTCTGTCTCGCTTCAAGGAAGACGTGGCAGCGGAATTTCGCACCACACTAACGGCGTGTCAACAATCCATAGATGACCTAGGTGGCCGCACTGACCATCTGGAAATTAAAATGGAGGAGGTCGTGGGATCCCATAACAACCTGCTAGACGCCCATGACGCTTTGGAAGCAGAGGTAAAGCTTTTGCGGGACAAAGTCACAGATCTGGAGGACAGATCGCGTCGAAGCAATCTTAAACTGCGAGGATTCCCCGAGTCTGTGTCACATAGCAGTTTACACGACTATGCCGTGGCCCTATTTAAAGCTCTATTACCCCAGTCCCCTTCGACAGATCTCCTCATCGACCGAATACATCGACTACCAAAGGCTAGAGCAGCACCTGGAGACGCGCCTAGAGATGTCCTGATGGAAATGCACTACTTCCACGTGAAGGAGGCCTTGCTAAAAGCATCAAGACCAACGTCAGACACATCTTCAGCCCTTAAAGGCCTTCAACTTTTCGGAGACTTGTCAGCAGCCACCCTCTATAAACGGCGGTCCTTTCACTCTATCACGACAGCTCTCAGGAAGGCGGATATCCCTTATCGCTGGGGTTTCCCCACCAAGCTGCTGATTCACCGAGATGGCTCCACTGTCTCTATTTCTACCGCAGATGAAGGAGCAAAGCTGCTCAAATCCTGGAACATTGTAGAACCCTCTGCGGACTCCTCACCCCGTCGACTCCAGCAGGACTGGTCTTCGGTGAAGTGAGGCGGCCTGCGCGGGATCGGAAAGCTCCCAAATACGCTACCTCTCTACTTTTCTCTGATGGCTCTCCGGTTATGATGATGATATTGACTGCTGTACCTCTACCCTTATCCGGGGGAACGTTATGTGCCGGGAGAGGCATTGAATGTAGCGGGCGATCAGTCCGTGTTTCAGAAGTATTCATAGATTTGTATACTGTATTTTACTGGCTGCCTAGTTTGTTCTTTTCTTTTACTTATAAGCAAGGTGCATGGAGCTTCCCTGGACAGGGCGGACCCCTACCAAAATTAATCTGTTGATATAACCCAGGTACTCGATATGAAGGGCGAGCCACTGGAGAGTCCCTAATGATTCTATTGATTTCATTCTTGGTTTCTATGCCCTAATTCCAGGTTGGACTGTTTTTGTTATGCATTTTATGTTCTTTATGTTCTATTTACTAACATGGGTATTTACATGCCCTAATAGTATCGAGATGTTCATGTGTTCTGCATAGTTTACAGTATAAAAGTATGGCTATGGGTAGGTGCTATGCCACTAACCCCCCCTCTAGACTACACAGCCGCCTTATTATGGCGACTGGTTATGATCTCACGAGAGATCAATTCAGTTTTGTTTTTCTAATTTTTTTTCTGTCTTCCTTCCTGTTCCCAGATATGTTTCCCCCCCCTTTCAGGTACATCAGTTTAAACACAGAAATTGCTCAAAGGAATTATCAGTCTTAGTGGCAATAGATTATGGTTAATATAATCTCTATTAATGCCAAAGGGCTCAATTCTCCCCATAAACGAAGAGTAGCCCTGAACTTTTTTCATAAACTCAAGGCACAGGTGGTAGCAGTACAAGAGACCCATTTTCAGAGTCAAAACCCCCCCTCCTTCACTAATTCACGCTATCCCCACTGTTATATGGCAAACGGACCCGCCAAGAAAGCTGGCGTGGCTCTTCTTATAGCACAACACTGCTCGTTTGTTCTGTCCGATAAATATGAGGACCCAGACGGGAGATATTTAATCTTAGTGGGCAAACTGGATAATGTAGAAACCACCTTGGTCTCGTGCTATGCACCTAATGCCAAACAAATTCCGTTTCTTAGAACCTTCTGTAGAACTCTTAAGGAACATACTAAGGGAGCCCTTTTGATTTTAGGTGACTTTAATATGGTACTGGACCCTACTGTTGACCGCTCCCGTCCGACCCGGACCCTCCGTAGCAGTCCACCCCAAGAACCCACAGGCAAATTTAGTCAACTGCTAGCTGAGTACGCACTGTATGACGTTTGGAGGGCTAAACACCCGACAGAACGGGATTACACTTTCTATTCTCACGTACACAGTTCGTACTCACGAATAGACTTAGCGCTAGCTGATAAATGGACGCTAGCGGCTGTTAGCAAAATAGACATACTACCCATGTCCTGGTCGGATCACTCACCGCTTATGGTTGTTTGGGATACCAGTAAAAGGGTAGTCCCTCATGCCCCCTGGCGAATGGGCCAATACTTGCTGACCCACCCTGAGGCTCTTCAGGCCATCCAGCAATCTCTGAATTTGTATCTGTCCACTAACCGCCCCGAGGACACATCTGTCTTCACCCATTGGTGTTCTCTGAAAGCCGTGATTAGAGGTTCTGCAATTCAAAGTGCGGCTAGACTTAAACGCGATTATAGTAAGAGACAAGCCTCGGCCGAAAGAGAGGCCGCCCGGTTAGAAGCTGCACATAAAATTAGCCCCGATAATAAATCTCTTTATAAACAACTTCTCAGTGCCCGTGACAAAGTAAACTCCTTTGCCCTAACAGAAGTTCACCGCAACCTGCAGCGGCTAAATCAAAAATATTATAGGCTGGGTAATAGGGCGGGACGGTTACTGGCGCGTAAATTGAGAGGGCGTAGAGCCAAGGAACGCATACATGCGATTCATACATCTTCTGGAGTCAAAGTAACTGATCCGGTTGAGATAGCAAATGCGTTTGCTGAATATTACTCGCGGCTGTATAACCTAAGAGATGACTCTGGTACCCCTCAACCCACCCTGGCAGACATTACCGGATTCTTGGATGGGTTGTCGCTCCCCAACATAGACTCCCAGACCCGCGAATCCCTTAATATTCCTTGGTCACTTGACGAAGTCGAAGCAGCCATTGACTCCTGCCCAGTAAATAAAGCCCCCGGCCCGGATGGGTACCCCTCCAGCTTCTACAAAACATTTAAATCTACCCTTGCCCCACTCTTACAGTCAGTCTATAATGAAGCCACTGACTCCACATGTTTCCCGAAAGAGATGTTAGAGGCTCGAATAGTTACCATCCCTAAGCCAGGAAAACCTCCTACGGTGGTTCAGAATTACCGCCCAATAGCATTGCTGAACACCGACCTTAAATTGTTCGCCAAAATGGTTGCAAATAGGATTTCCCCTCTCTTGCCTAGTTTAATTAACCCGGACCAGGTGGGCTTTGTTCTGGGCAGGCAAGCGTCAGATAACACACGTAGGGTTATTAACCTGATTGACCGCTGCCAGGCCCGGAGCGAACCTCTCTTGCTTCTTTCCCTGGATGCAGAAAAAGCATTCGATAGGCTCCATTGGGATTATTTGAGGGTTACCCTAGGTCATTTTGGATTTGCGGGTAGGATACTAGACTCTATCTTTGCCTTGTACTCCTCCCCGTCGGCTTCGGTTTTCACCAATGGGTGCAGCTCCTCTATATTTAATATTACTAATGGGACCCGACAGGGATGCCCACTATCACCCCTTATCTTTGTACTAGCTGTGGAACCGCTGGCAGAACGAATCAGGGTGTCAGACTCAATTGTAGGTCCAGAGGTGGGAGGGACACCACATAAAATATGTCTTTTTGCAGATGATATTCTGGTGTGTCTTAGAGAGCCCGAAACGTCCCTACCCCACTTACATTCCCTTTTAAACTCTTATGCAGCGGTCTCTTACTACAAACTGAACGCTACTAAGACTGAGGCCCTACCCTTAAATATTTCTGACAGCGCTCTCAGCCGTCTAAAGAATGACTATAAATATGCGTGGCAACTTAGATCGCTTAAATATCTGGGTGTTCATCTTTCTAGAGGGCGAGACTTAATGGGGTGCAACTATGACCCGCTTTTTCGCGCATTTGAATTGTTAATTAAAGATTGGATGATGCAGGAGGTCTCCTGGGTCGGACGGGTGGCGGCAGCAAAGATGGTCCTTTTACCAAAATTGATGTACCTCTTTCGTACCATCCCTAGGGTTTTCCCTAAAGACGTTTGTAATAGATTCAATCGTCTATTGACTAAATATATATGGGGGGGCTTAAAGCCGAAAGTAGCGAAATCCACGTTGACTGCGTCAAAAGGTTCCGGGGGAGTAGCATATCCAGACTTGGAAAGATACCACATCGCCTGTCTGCTCACCCAAATTAAAGACTGGTTCACCCAGGGCAATGTTAAACCGTGGGTATCCCTGGAACAAGACGCAATATCCCCCTACACACTATCGGATCTGTTATGGCTGCCCTTTAAATCAATCCCAGCCAGAGTTGCCGAGTGCCCAGCAGTTCACGCAACTTTACTGGCATGGAAGGAAGTATTAAAGTCTCTCCCTCCTGGTGCTTTGCCCTCCCCCAAGCTATCCCTCCACACTATAGCCCTATTGATCCCAGATTTGCAATTACACCACTGGCGAACCTTGGGTCTCAACACTCTGAAGGATGTCCTCCGAGATGGTGCCTTAGTCCCCTTCTCCCTACTCCAAGATCAATTTCAGGTACCCAAACAAGACTTTCATAAATATCTACAATTAAGGCATTGGCTTCAAAGTTGCTCTCCAAGTCGGGCCCCACATACTGATCCCCCTAAAATACTGATGTCACTCCTAATGCCCAGAGGCAACAGGGGAGGCATTTCCAGATGGTATCAGCATCTTGTAACCGAGTCTCATCATGGGGTCTTCCCTGCACAGACTAAATGGGAAAGAGACCTCCCAGCAGTCTTTACGGAGGATATCTGGAAATATATCTTTAAATCTTGTTTTAGAATTTCTCAATGTGTAAATCACTGTGAAATGTATTATAAACTGGTCCATAGGGTATATTTAACACCGGACCGTTTACACAAAATCTGGCCTGATGTCTCCGCTAGTTGTTGGAGAAACTGTGGGATGGTGGGCGATATTTTACACATTTTTTGGTTATGCCCGGTAATCCGGGCACTGTGGAGTGAAGTGTTCCTTTTCATTTCCCATATATTGGGAATGGTCCTTGTCCCTGACCCCCTCTTGGCACTCTTTCACTATTGTGGGAAGGAGATGTCCAGCAGTGACAGATATATTCTAGGACATATCCTTATAGCTTCTAAAGCCGCCATTGCCTCCAAATGGAAGTCTGCGGTCATCCCTAATATTTCAATGATAGAAAATAGCGTCCATCAACATTATGTGTTTGAGACAGCGGAGGGCAACTATGCTCCAGGAAGTTCCTCTATTAGTAAGAAATGGATTAAATGGTCCCTATATAAAGAGAGTTTAGGCCAGAAGGGTGCAGACAGAGCTCCAGCAGACATTCCAGACCTCTCTGTACTTTGTTCCCCAGTACACACCTGACACCGATTTACTAAGTGATGCAGACCTCCTACTTTTCACTATACTAACATTCCATTGATGTATTACGATATTCCTGATACGTACCTTTCCCCCCCCCCCATGTCTTTATTAGTTCTGTTTTGTATGTATCTCCCCTCCCTCCTCCTGTTTTTTTATTTACCGATTTCATTGTATAAGGTACATGTAATCTGTTTGAAAACTCAATAAAAATTTAATATTAAAAAAAAGAAACCACCACCTATTACACTGGATGCGGCACATTACTGATGAAGCGGTTTGCTCCTGTATAGGAAATAGGAGAATTTTAACTATATGAAGATACTTCTCTAATAATTACACGTAACTTCATATAGTTAGAATTCTCATGCTTCCTCTACAGGAGCAAATAGCTCCATCAGTAAGGTGTCTGCTGTCAGTGTAACAGGTCATGGGTTCTAATCCTGGGTATGACTGCTAAGAAATTTGTGATTAAAAATAAAAGACAATTAAATGTATACAGTATATAATTTTTTTTCAGAACACTGCATATACACACACACAAACATATATTTATCTTAATATAGGAAATAGGGGGGCACCAATATTTATCTTGCCTCCGGGCGACTGTGACGAACTTACGCCACTGGCAAAAGGACAGCATCTTGGCCGATCCTGCCCTATGGGAGTCTGCCAGGGTGATCGCCTGCGACATGTCGGATGGACATGTCGCAGTAGTGTATGGGGCCCTTAAGACAATTCAATGTGAAAGATGCACCCCATCCATTTTATATATATATATATATATATATATATATATATATATATATACACACACACAAATGTGTGTTTGTGTGTAAGTTCCCAGTTTCTGTCACTGTAGAAAATCTCTCTATTCAGTCAGTCCTGGCAGTGGGGATTCCAAGTGCCTTCATGCTACGTTACATTACATAGCGGAGGTGCCAACTGTCCCTAATCTACGGCCAGCTTTTAAAGATCTATCACTGTAAATGATTTTCCCTGGTAGAATCCCTATTATGGCCAAATACACAATGAAATCCATCTTTTCGCACATTGCATATAGAACATCAAGCCTTATTTCCCGGGCTTCATGTATCAATAACTCTAAGAAATTAGAACTTTACATGTAAGAATGTACATTACACGCAGGACAGGTCACAGGATGAGTACTGTAGCGTCCAGCGTCTTAGTAAAGTCGCTGTACAGATGTGCCCTCATACGCTTCTCCTTTTTGTGCCAGGCACCACTTACACACTCCGCCACAATTCCCAGACTTTTGTATTTTTTCCAGAATTTTGTGTCTTCTTCGCATCGTAGCTAGATACACATCACAGTGTAGTTTTAGCATTTTTGTAACAAAGGAATGTGTATAAAGTTGCAGGTTAAGCACAATAATGCATGACACAAGGCATGGCGTGGGTCACTCCTATCGGAACGCTGTCTTTTGCATTTTTACCCAGATTAGCGACTGACTTGCACAGAGGAGGTGATTCAGAGGCGGACACAGGGAAGTCATCAGACGCAAGTGTCCCGTGGTTTCCCTCTGCGCATGTATCCGAGCTGCACTGCACATGCACCACAATGGTTACCGAAACACAGGGCCTGAATCAGACCTGATGGCTGCTGTGCGAATTCGCACAGCGGCCGATTATCGAATGACTGAGCATGCGTATGCACCGCAATGCACAGGCGCGTCGCCGAAAAGTGACAGGATGGTACGAAAATGTAAATCGCAAGGTGTTCCAAAGTGATTGACAGGAAGAGGACATTTGTGGGTGGTAACTGGACATTTTCTGGGCGTGTCAGAAAAACGCAGGCGTTGCCAAGCGTTTTCAGAGAGGGTGTGTGACGTCAGCTCCGGACCCAAACAGCCTGTTTGTATCGCACTGTAGGAGTAAGTCCCGGGCTACGCACAGACTGGAAAAATCATTTGATGGTGAGTTGCAAACAGAATTACAGCTGTCTGCTGTCTGGTGGAATTTTCGCGCGGCGTACGTATGCATTCGCACACTTGCACAGGGCGGGTTTTCACTCTCCCGGGGCAGCGACTATCTGATCGCAGACCTCTGCACATTTGCAGCGCAGCGATCAGGCCCAGAGACGCAGAAATTGTATTAAGATCCATGCAATTTTGATGTGTGTATTTGGGTGGTAACCAGGGGGGTGACTACCAGTCACGGGCCTCTCGGTGTCCGTGACTGCGTCTTGGACATTCTGCACCGGTCATAGGTAAGTCCGGGGGGGGTGCCGATACCCTTTGCATGCACACTGACTGTAATGCAGAGTTGCATTTACACCATTCCGCTGTTTGGAAGCCTATATGGATTTAGCCGGCCGTGTTGGCAGCCTATATATGGTAATATTTCCTATCTACTCCACAGAACGGCTTAGAAAAAAAAAATCTAAGTAAACCAAATTTGGCTCAAGATTTAAACAAAGGAATTACAGGAGTCTTAAATGTAAAATAAAAGCAATCTTACAAAGACCATTACTCGTGCTTTAAAAGTAAAGATCAATTATTACCCTACCTCAAAGCTGACAATTTAACTGTAAGAGCAAGGCGTCTCTCTAGGCAAAAGGCATTCAATTGCCTCATTAAACTGAATCAATTCCTGGCATTTTTTTGGAAATGGCACAACTCTCAGCGAGTGTAATGTTCTCCCTCATGAAGCTCTGTACGAGGCATTCACAGCTGTGCAGACACCTCCTGGAAACTGGTTTGTGCACTTTATGCTGTCTGTATGTGTATACTGAGGGTTGTGGCTCCCAGGACACATGTTCACATCCAATCTGCGGAGACTGTAAAACCAACTGACTGAAGACACAGATGTATCACTACCTGCCCACACCCAGCCATTAGCTGGACATGCCGGGGCGAACACACAAAGGTAATAAAAATAGTGATACTTTCAATACTAGTATGTCAGCTACATTCATTCTGCAGGACTAACCACAGTATCCAAGCTATATGTTTAAGGCTTATTAATGAGGGATTACCATCTTTGGGGGATTTGGGTTTAAAAGACCACCATCCCCTCCACCCTTTGTCTATTACTAGTACATCTGAGGATCTGCCACAACCGATAGTTCAATGCGTCGCAATGACTAGGGACCTCTGCTGGACAGCTTCTGTAAGGACACGTAAGAGCAGCAGGAGGGAAGGATCAGATACAGGAACCTGTTACAGTCCAGCATTTGAACCTCAGGTTTCTCTCTTTCAGAAGCTGATCTGCGGAGGTTCATTTGTGAGAACCGCTGCACTGAAATAATGGAATACTCAGCTAGGTTTTTACAAATCTTAACAAATGATCATAAACAGTTTCGGTAACTGACAGCTGTGTGTTATTGGACTCTCCTATGATAGGATCCAGATGTGTGGGGGCTTGTGCAACCCAATAGTAGCATTTTTGAGTCTCATGGTGGATCTAATGTGAGCATCCCCATTAATCCCTCTTCTTGCACTCTCTTAGGCTGGGGAAACACTGGAGAGACCACCAATCGTTCCGACTTTACTGAAGATTTACCTTGAGCCCAGAACTAGCCATATTGATTGTACACACACTGCAATCTTGCTAACGACTGAATGATATATCGTATCGCTTGGTCGCATACAATTTATCTTTGCTCCTGTACAAACTAGAACAATCGTCATTAGGATCAGAAGGCAACGTCAAATGAAACCGATATATAGGGGCATATGTAAAAATGTCAGAGTTTGCCGGAGGTGTGGAATGACGGCCGATCTCTGAGGTTTTTTATTAATGTGGCAGTCATTTACAAGGCATGGTTTTTCCCTTGGGTACTCCACTGGTAACTTTACCCTCCTGTGAATATACTCCATTTACTACTCTGTTTCCTATCTTGCAACCAAGATCTTATCCATTCAACAGTCATAGGGGTAAATTTACTAAGGTGAGTTTTTTTTTAACTGGCGATGTTGTCCATAGCAACCAATCAGATTCTATATATTATTTCCTAAAAACCGCTAGATAAATGTTAAGTAGAATCTGACTGGTTGCTATGAGCAACATCACCAGTTCCAAAAAAACCTCCCACCTTCATAAATATACACCATAGAATCCAATCCCAAGCTTTTCAGTATGTCTAGCAGTCTGCGATGTGAGACTGGGCAAAAAGACTTACTGAAGTCTAAAAAACCCAACATCTACACCCCCCCCCCCACCCCCCATTATCTATTACTCTAGTTACCCAGTCAAAAAAGTCAACAAAATCTCCCTCCTGTAAATCCATGCTGTTTAGGATCCTGTAAATTGCTGGATTTGAGATATCCCACAACTCTTTCCTTTAATAGTGTTTTCATTATTTTCCCTACTACTGATGTAATGCTCTCTGGTCAGTAGTTGTTTTCCTCTTCCTAGCTTCCACTTTTGTGTAGTGGGATTACATTTGCTCTTTTCCAGTTCTCTGGAGTTACACCTGCAGCTAGCGACTGGTTGAATAATTCTGTTAATTAAATTACCAGGATCCTCTTAGTATCCTTGGATGTATCCCATCTGGCCCCATTGATTTCTCCACTTTCATTTTTGAGAGTTCTGTTAGGACCTTCTCCTCTGTTTAATATACTTTCAAACTCATTTTTATGTATGTCCTTGCAACTTAACAGTGGCCCCTTCTCCTCTCCTTCTGTAGTGAATGAGCAAAAATTATTTTATAAGATACACTTCTTTGTCCTCATTGTTTTAAGTCTGCTTATAGATCTCAATTTACTGTACCCTCTTATTACATACAGCAGAAACATAGGAACAGGGAGAGAGACAGAGGGACAGGGAAAGTGACAGCAGGGACATAGGGACAGAGAGAATGAAAGAGAGAGGGACAGCAAGAGCATACAGTAGTAACTAGGGAGAGAGAAAGGCAGCAGGGTAAGATTACCTATTGAGCAGCGGCGGTGTGGAGGCTCTGGTCGGCAAAGGACAGAGGATGCTCTGGGCGTCGGTGATAGTGTGGAGGAGACTTAGGGCAGCAGGGCGGCAGAGGCCTGCAGCAGTACAGCGGTAGGGGAGGAGGCAGTAGGCGGCAGTGCAATGGAGGAGGAGGCTGTGGTCGACGGCCTTTGCTGCCGCTCCTATGACCACCACTATTTCATATCTGTCGCGGACAGGCAGCCAATCAGGAGTGCCGGTTCGAGAGCTCTGTGACCAGCGGATGCGGCGGCGGGGGTCTTCAGTCAGTGCTCGAAGTGCCGGTATGTCATACCGGCGTATACTGACCCACTTCGAGCACTGGGTCACCCGAAATATACTTGCTAGCGGTGCATTGTTTTTGAGCGGTACTCAGCAGTATGTACAGTATAACCACAATCTTTTTTATTTTGTATCACTTTTAATTCTTCTAACTTGTTCCGGAAACAGGAATAAATTAGTGAAATAATTTCAGAAATGAATAACATAAGTGTCTGAAGACCTGTCCTTAGTATGACAGTTACTGTACAGTACTCAAGGTGTAACTTTAGGTGTGTACTGAACCATTTTTCAGAGTACCTGCAGAGTTTCTCATAAAAAGACTTATTCCCTTATTATTACAGGGCCTGATTCTAAGGGGTTTATTTACTAAATGTCCATTTTCAGAAATTTTTATTACGTTTAATCCGATCTAAAGCAATATTGTGTTTCAGGGGCTGAAAAACACATTTACTAACCGACTATTTTTTTAAATTAATTTTTAAATGTTAGTAAATGTTTTCTTTAGTCACTAATTGATTTAGATCGATTTTTTACGATTTGAAACAGCTGAAAATCGATCTTTAGTAAATATACCCCTGAGCTGGGAATAAAGGAAGGAAGAGCAAGTAACTATGGGCCTAATTAAGCATGAGCTGTAGCTTTCTGGAAAATCGCAAAACTACAACTCTGTTCTCTGGCATGCGGGGGGCCGCCCATCACAGGGCAAGACTACCCCGCATGCTGGGTCCTTCCACCCCGCTAAAATGAGAGCGCATCACTAAACAGCGATGAACTCGCACGTTTAGGGTATGTGACCAGGCTGTCATGTTTGGGTACGTCACACAGCCGTCGCGGGCAGCCCCACAAACACTCCAGAAAATTGTCCAGTCCGCGCCCCCCAACATTGCGTCCACGCCCACAAAACGCTGTGTCGAAGACCCCGCCTACACCTATGCCTGTCAATCAGGCAGGGGCGTTCGCATAAGTGAGAGCCGTTGCATCTCCCTGTGTGCGCAGGTGCAGTGCGGCTCCTGAGCGTGCACACAACGCACAGGGGCTTCAGCATGCGAATGCATCGCTGATGCATCTCACACTGAATTAGGCCCTATGTACCTGGACAGACCACGCTGCAGTGCAAGTGGGGCTAATACACACATTATTTTCATGCAGGGTAAATACGGGATGCTTTTGCATGTACAGTAGCCCACAAATGTTGGAAGGCTTTATTTTCACACTGCAATTTAGATTTCAGCATGGAAACGCAACTCCCAAATCTAAGGGGCATATTTACTAATGTGCGGATTTATAGAAGTGGAGCTGTTGTAGCAACCAATCGGATTCTAGCTATTATCTCCTAGGACATGGGTCTTCAACCTATGGCCCTCCAGCTGCTGTGGAACTACATATCCCAGCATGCTCTGCTTCAGTTTTAGCATGCCATAATAGCAGAACTGTGGCAGTGAATGCTCGGATGTGTAGTTCCACTGCAGCAGGAGGGCCGCAGGTTGAAGACCCATGTTCTAGAAGGTGCTAGATAAATGATAAGCAGTAGCTGATTGGTTGCTATGGGCAACACTTGCACTTTAGTAAATATACCCCTAACTCTCTCTGCACATATTACATCTGCCCCACCTGCTGTGCAACATGGTTTTACCAAGGTGCGAGGTCACTTGCTCTATCTTACTTTATTCTCAAGTCAGAATCAGGACCACCGTGGAGCAGTAGCATCTACTGATGTCTCACTGTCTGTGTAGATGGTTAAATGGTTAGAGGTACGATCGTCACGTCCCTTGGGATTGCAATAAACCAAGCACATTCATTTCTGGTGTATTTCTAGTCTGTAAGTGATTCCGAACACTAAACGATTTAATATCCAGAAGACTTGGTGTAAAACATCTCTGTAATGAGGGCCTATGTATCGTCAAGCAGGAGATGATCACCAGGGTGTAATTTACTGCGCGCACAGAGCGAAGCGTTAAGTGCACTAAGTTGTGATGGAAAGGTCCAAATGGGTCCTCCGGTGACTGTAACAGATGGACATATCGTAACATAGGAACAGGCAAGACAGGCAGCTGAGATGCTTTACAGCATCCGAATTCATTATGGCTCAGTGTGCTAGATTCACCAGTCACATCCAATAAATTCTTTCTGCTGTTTTTCAAGAGCGAACAATAAATCTGACAGATGACAAATCTGTGGCTAAAACTTTGTACAGCTCATTACAACACTATCCCGGCCAATTCCCATGGCAGGCACCAAGCTATGGCCACATTGGCTTAGACGGGACGTCCATGTGTCACCTGAGGGGGAAAGTGGTTAGAACCATGATGCTCAAGGAAGAGACAGACGTCTACAAGGGAGTGAAGACGCGGCTGTCACTCACAATGGGAGGACAACACATATTACTGACTGCAATCTACGTCCCTTTCATTAAAAGAGAAAGCAGCAGGGTAAATCAGTTACCGTTAGCCATACATATAAACTAAACTTACTATCTCAGTCTCTTTAATAAACCATTAAAGTGGATCTATTACAAAGATACAATCCTTTTTTATACAGTATGCTGCTGAATTTCTGCGCTTACTATATTCTACATTTATTACTATAACAACTATAAATAATGCATGGGATTGTTGGCTCAGCTATATTCTCTTTACTAATCTCGAATTCTTTTATGCCCAGTTCCTCCATGACGCAATTTAAAATCCTGGCACTCACCTGTTGAGCTTTTGTTTCCAAATGTGTCCACAATGGCGATACCCAAAGTTAAGGACAGTCGCTTTTCATCCTCCCTTATAAAAAAAAGAGATTGCACCTACAGTACAGCCTGGAATATTCAGCCGTCTGCACAAACTCCTACCTTCAGGGATGTTTGTAAAGTTCCACAACTTCTCAATCATATAATCTAGTTATACCCTCACTACCAAACACTTCCCTCTCTCTGCACAATACCCCACTTCAATTTTCTACCCTATTCCTATTCTCCAGGGACACTTGCTCCCCCATAACACTTTACCTCTGCATACAACCAAACACGTTTTGGTGGCTGATGTGTTTTGCGTCTAATTCTCACCACAGACGCAGCAAAACAGCACTCAATCTGTATCAGATGCCGGGCTGCGACTTTAACCGCACAGGAATTAGTTTAAAATATGTACAAGTCGCAGATGCAGCACAATGGAAGTTGGCATGAAAAAAAGACGCCGGTGCGGCATCGCAGCACTTTGTATGCAGATACACACTCATTCGCATGAAGATGTACAAGTGTCGCATTGCAAATTAAACAGCTCAGTCTCATAAGTGTTTTATTGCATTATGAATAAGAGACATTAGAGGGGAAAGGATGCAAAAAAGATGCAGGACTCGCCGACAAGGGGGACTGTTTGGTGTGACAGTGGCAATAATATATGACGACGCATCTGTATATGTGACCACTTCCTCGCTCACAATGTGAACCTGCGTCTTTTGTAACAGTTCCGGCGCTTAATGCGGATTGAAAGCTCAGCATATGTTCCTGGATTACATGATTAGGAGGGAGAACAGAGTAACAACTTGTAACGTGACATCATCGGTTTAGCGCTGCATCAAAGACGGGTAAAACGTGCATGAATTTATTGAACCAACTTTCCATCTGTAACATAGGGGTTGCTGTATGAAGCAGTGAAAAAAGTGGAGAAGCCCTTAGAAACCAATCAGCTTCTACCTGTCATTTTACAGAATGTACTTGATAAATGATACATTGAATCTGATTGGCTGCTTTGGGCAACTGCTCCACTAGACCAGGCCACAGGTTTCCTAGTGGTACTGCCAGACTGCAGATGGACAAATACCTAAAGTGGCTCCAGCTCCAGGCACACAGCAATATTGGTTTGGGTTACAGAAAAATAAGTTGAG
Organism: Pseudophryne corroboree; assembly: GCF_028390025.1. Lineage (NCBI taxonomy): Eukaryota > Metazoa > Chordata > Amphibia > Anura > Myobatrachidae > Pseudophryne > Pseudophryne corroboree. The sequence continues at coordinate 54,769,761 of NC_086452.1, read as the reverse complement.
AAAGTTCTGCACTGTATAGAGGGGTGGTAATTAGGCAGCACACTGCAAGGGGTATTAGAACTGGATAAGTTGTCTGAAGAGATGAGCTTCCAGAGAGTGCTTGAGGGTTTGGCAGGGTGAGGAAAGACTCGTTATATGAGGGAATTCCCCAGCGTGGGTGCAGCCCAAATAAAAATCCTTGTAACAGGGAATGGGAGCAAGTAATGAGGGTGAGGTTGGCATAGAAATATATCTGAGTGTGGTTTTGCTAATAGCATGAAATTCTTGGCCACATTCCACTCTATGAGACATGTGTGGTAAGAGTGCTGAGAGCTGCACATTTCTTCTGCTAGAATGTCTGGATCGTGGAGTCCATTATATACGGCTATATTAAGGTTAATCAGTATGTGCTGATCTATAATTTACCTACTGCAGTATAGTGTATGGCCTTGTATGTGAGAAGAAGTGTTTTATATACTGGATTCTGTAAAAATCAGCCAATTGTGACAGGGACAGCATGATTGCACATGAGATTAATGTGCAGAGGCGTATCTAGGGTAGGGCGAGTGGGGCACGTGCCCTGGGCGCCTTGGCAGGCCCAGGAGAGGGGGGCGCTGCCAGCGGCCAGGGCATCATGCCCCACTCGCCCCCGTCACGCCGAAAGCCGAAATGTGAGGGGAGGAGAGCGCACCGTCTCTCCCTCCCCTCACCGCCGCTGAAAGCCATAGCAGCGCGCTGTGTCCGGCCTCCGGCGGCGTTAGCCAATCAGAGCTTGCGGACCGGCTCCTGATTTGCTGCCGGTCCGCGAGCTCTGATTGGCTAGCGAACCGGCGCCACACAGCCGCCGGAGACCCGTCCTGGAGCGGTGAGGGGAAGGAGAGGCGCTCTCCTCCCCTCACATAGAACACGCCGGTGACTCGGTAAGTGACCGGGGAGGGGGGGGGGAAGAGCACAGTGGGACAATATAACTGGCACAGTGGGGCATGTAACTGGCACAGTGGGGCATGTAACTGGCACTGTGGGGCATGTATCTGGCACTGTGGGGCATGTATCTGGCACTGTGGGGCATGTATCTGGCACTGTGCGGCATGTATTCGGCACTGTGGGGCATGTATCTGGCACTGTGGGGCAGGTATCTGGCACTGTGGGCCATTGTAACTGGCACTGTGGGACAATGTAACTGGCACTGTGGGGCAATGTAACTGGCACTGTGGGGCATTATATCCGGCACTGTGGGGCATTGTATCCGGCACTGTGGGACAATGTAACTGGCACTGTGGGGCAATGTAACTGGCACTGTGGGGCAATGTAACTGGCACTGTGGGGCATTGTATCTGGCACTGTGGGGCATTGTATCTGGCACTGTGGGGCATTATATCTGGCACTGGTGGGCAATGCAATTGGCACTGTGGGGCATGTATCCGGCACTGTGGGGCAAAGTAACTGGCACTGTGGGGCATGTATCCGGCACTGTGGGGCATTGTATCTGGCACTGGGGGGCAATGTAACTGGCACTGTGGGGCAATGTAAATGGCACTGTGGGGCATGTATCCGGCACTGTGGGGCATGTATCCGGCACTGTGGGGCATGTATCTGGCACTGTGGGGCATTGTAACTGGCACTGTGGGGCATTGTATCCGGCACTGTGGGGCATTGTATCCGGCACTGTGGGGCATTGTATCTGGCACTGTGGGGCAATGTAACTGGCACTGTGAGGCATTGTAACTGGCACTGTGGGGCATTGTATCTGGCACTGTGGGGCATTGTATATGGCACTGGGGGGCAATGCAATTGGCACTGTGGGGCATGTATCCGGCACTGTGGGGCAATATAACTGGCACTGTGGGGCATGTATCCGGCACTGTGGGGCATTGTATCTGGCACTGGGGGGCAATGTAACTGGCACTGGGGGGCAATGTAACTGGCACTGGGGGGCAATGTAACTGGCACTGGGGGGCAATGTAACTGGCACTGGGGGGCAATGTAACTGGCACTGGGGGGCAATGTAACTGGCACTGGGGGGCATGTATCCGGCACTGTGGGGCATGTATCTGGCACTGTGGGGCATGTATCTGGCACTGTGGGGCATTGTATCTGGCACTGTAGGGCAATGTAACTGGCACTGTGGGGCATTGTATCCGGAACTGTGGGGCATTGTATCTGGCACTGTGGGACAATGTAACTGGCACTGTGGGGCAATGTAACTGGCACTGTGGGGCAATGTAACTGGCACTGTGGGGCATTGTATCTGGCACTGTGGGGCTTGTATCTGGCACTGTGGGGCATTGTATCTGGCACTGGGGGGAAATGCAATTGGCACTGTGCACTGTGGGGCAATGTAACTGGCACTGTGGGGCATGTATCCGGCACTGTGGGGCATTGTATCTGGCACTGGGGGGCAATGTAACTGGTACTGGGGGGCAATGTAACTGGCACTGTGGGCCATTTTCAGTGGCCACACCCCTTCTGGAGCGTGGCCACGCCCATTTTTCGCCACGGGGGGGGGGGGGGGCATTTTACATTTTGCCCTGGGCTCCAAAAACCCTAGTTACGCCTCTGTTAATGTGGAACGGCAGGCTTTTGCAGGATTGGAGCAGCAACATCCAGTCCGGGTTTTGGCTGAGTCTGTTGTAAGCCACAACTGGGCTAAGTACTACAACTTATCTGTTATCTTTAAAAATGTGTTTGTTCAGTAGTTTATTGCTCTGGTTGCTAGCAAGTGGCCAGGCGATAAGTTGACGGTCTGGGGTTACGTTAGGAGCCCTTTGGAATCTGTAGTACTTGTGCTTACAAGAACTTGGACTGTTGTGCTGCTGTTTTTAAGACTGCCTGTAAAACCTGTCCTGCAAATCCTGCATGAATTGTATAACCTGCCTGAGGTGGAAATAAAGTGAGTTGAACTGTACTCCATCTTTGTGGTTCTGTCACACAATGTAAGGAGTGATGGAAGCATAGCAGTAGAGGAAAACTCCTACATGAGGAAGCTCAGTTTAGCTGCCGCATTAATAGTAGACTGTAGGCATGACACTCTGGTTAGGGGAGGACCAGTAAGCAGGCTATTGCAATGGTCAATGCAGGAGATTACGGCTGTGAACTAAAGTATGTTTTTGTTTTCAAACTAAATGCTGTTTAAAATCTAGCGGCAATCTCCCCATAATCACCCGGGACCAGCAAATCACAGCCTATTACATATAAACCTATAAGTGCTTATGCCGTATATTGTGTGACATACACCCAACACACAGGGCAACAGCTCCTCACCCACAATTCTCATCTGAGCACCATATTGGCCATGTTGCTCTTTAATGATGATATAATGAGGGGTCTGGGACTCCAGGTCGACAACAAAAAGGTCGACACACCTTAGATCGACAACAAAAAGGTCGACACACCTTAGGTCGACGTGGACAAAATGTCGACATGGACAAAAGGTCGACTGGAACAAGGTTGACATGGGAAAAAGTCGACATGAGTTTTTTATGTTTTTTTGGTGTCGTTTTCTTCGTAGAGTGACCGGGAACCCCAATTAGTGCACTGCATCACCTCGCATGGCGCTCGGCACAGATTACCGTTTCAATCGTAATCCACGTGGATCGTTAAGTATGAAAAGGTTCCAAAAAAGAAAAAATTTGTGAAAAACTCATGTCGACCCTTTTCCATGTCGACCTTGTTCATGTCGACCTTTTGTCCATGTCGACCTTTTGTCCATGTCGACCTAAGGTGTGTTGACCAATTGGCGTCGACCTAAGGTGTGTCGACCTTTTTGTTGTCGACCTGGAGTCCGGATACCATAATGAGAGTACCAGCGTTTCATCCAGCACCTGCAAGCCACTGGCACTAGGAAGGCTTATATCTATCACATGGCAAAAACCACAACAGCTACCATATACATATGTCAGGATGTCATCATTGGTGCAACAGGAATTTTCTCTCAGGGCTGTTCGGCTTTTTACACATAGTGAGCTGGATATAAGCAATGGACACAGTTGCAAGATGATTCTTGGAAGTGGCTATAATCCCGCATCACCCAGAAGCTCATGGCTCCCACTGCAGAACAATTACCATCCTTAAGGCAGAAGAAGGCAACGGATTGCTGTAGTGGAATTACTGGGACATGTGGTTCTGTCACAGGTGACTACTGTACTTCTGTCCTAAGGAAACTCAGGGGCAGATGTATTAACCTGGAGAAGGCATAAGGAAGTGATAAACCAGTGATATGTGCAAGGTGATAAAAGCAGCAACCAATCAGATCCTAACTGTTAATTTACATATCACCTTTATCACCTTGCACATATCACTGGTTTATCACTTCCTTATGCCTTCTCCAGGTTAATATATCTGCCCCTCAGTTCCTTATAAGTAATTTCTCCCACAACCACTTTCATCTGTTCCATGTCATTTGTGCCGCTGGCTGTCACTGATCAGCATCATTTTACTGTGGACATCTGAGGACTCCCCACCAGCCCGTAGATGCCACAAGATGCAAACGGACGAGCCCACCGGAAATGTACAGTTCAAAGACATGAGGCAGTACGTACAGTTTAGGTAAATGATAATAATAGGGAATCTTATCCTACCTCGCTGGACAGGCAGACAGTTGCCATTGAGGGCTGAACTTGATAAGTGTGCACAGCAGATAGCCAGCTGATGCCCGGCGCCTAAATCTCCCGGAAATGATGGAAAACAGTCAGGAGCACCTAGAAAATAAAAAGAATACTGTGAGTCCTGGAAGAGCAGGAGGAAATACAGCTACAAAGCACTCAGCTCGGCGGGAGATCCCACAACTCAGTAGCAGATATCACAGATAATCGCGAGTGACAGAAACGGGTATAAAATATCCCCCACAGACCCTAACACTCATGTAACGAGTATATTCCAATTTAAAACGTTAAAACAACAATGTTAAAGAAGAATCAGACGGAAAATAGTCTTAAACAAAATAAATCTCACATGGGCAGAAACAGATTCAAATAACTGGAAAAAATGCTTTATTCTTTGCTGGCTTTCAGGGTAAAAACAAAACAAAAAACATAGGGGAGGTTTTTGTGGAATCCCAATAAATGTTAATTACAAGGGAACCTATTTCGGGGGAATGTGATTTATAGACTTATATCTTGATTCCATGTTCTACATATCTCTGTCCTGTATAAGTTTGTGGCACAAATGCATCTAACTCTGTATGAACCAACGCGTTTCTCTATCGGATGAGATCTATACAAATCTTCTTATGGGCCCTACACACTTGGCGATAATACTGAAAGATATGAACGATCTCAATGATTAATGAACGAGATACCGTTCCTATCTTTCAGTGTGGAGGCAGGAACAATGAACGATGCGCGGCCCCGCGCTCGTTGATGCCCCGTCGCTTGTGCATGCAGGCCAATATGGACGAGATCGTCCATATTTGCCTGCACTGCTATGGAGCCTGGCGACGGGGGGAGTGAAGAAACTTCACTCCCCCCATCACTGCTCCCCTTCCGCCGGGTCACCCGTCGGCCGTATCCGCCGTCGGGCAGCTCGGCAGGGGAATCGCGCTGTGTGTAGGGCCCATTAGAAGGAGAAGTGGAGGTATGACCATTACAACCAATCAGATTCTATTATTTATTTAGCACATTCTAGAAAATGACAGCTAGAATCTGATTGCACCTCGACTTTTCCTTTTTAACAGATTTGATAATTCATCCCCTAAAGGGGGTATCCAATTATATCTGATCCGATTTTAGCGGGTGAAGACGGACGGATGTTGTGATTAATAACCAATAGTCTTTATCGCAGTATCCAATTCAGACGATGAAAACTGACCCACAATCACACAAAAACACATGGGATTGGGGATAAGTCCCTGATCCCATGTGTTATTGCGGCTCTGGCAGCCGCTCATCGCGGATTATGCTTCGGGTGCCTGAGGCACCCAAAGCATAATCTGCTATAAGTGCCGGCATCGGGGGGAGCCCGCCGCATCGGGGGCAATAGGATAGCCCCCGGCAATACAATTACCCCCGGTCGACACCTCCCTAAGTCAACTATTTCCTTAAAGCAGCAGTCCAGATGGAAGGTACAAGATACAAGAAATTAGGCACAGGGCAATTTTGCTAGAGAAACATTAAGTTTCAAATACTGTATTGATTTTTTTTTTACATACAAAAATGACAATAAACGAAATTACATACGCAACATTTAAATACATACGGAGCATACAGCCACAGGGATCCGGTCTCTAGGTCGACAGTAACTAGGTCGACCACTATTGGTCGACATGTTCTAGGTCGACAGGTCAAATGGTCGACATGAGTTTTTCACATTTTTTTCCATTTTTTTACCTTTTTTATACTTAACAATCCACGCGGACTATGATTGGGAATAGTAACCTGTGCTGAGCGCAGCGGTAGCAGAGCGAGGCACCTTGCCCGAAGCATGGCGTGCGAAGAGAGCCATGCGAGGGGACACGGTGCACTAATTGGGGTTCCCGGTCACTGTACGGAGAAAACGTCACCAAACCCCCCCCCCCCCCTAAAAAAAACTCATGTCTACCTCTTGACCTGTCGACCGAGACCCTGTCGACCTAGTTACTGTCGATTTTGCATACCACACCCCATCCAAAACATGCTGTACTTAATACATTTCTTTGTAGGTCAAAGGGGTTCTCTATATACCCATTTTTCCATCTAATCCCTTTTTTTAATTATATAGAGACAATTGTTAATTATTATTAATCTGTGTATCTATATAATCACATTGGGTGGCTTAATAATAGGAGGAACTTATACACAGCTAGAGAAACATTTAAAAACAATTCCGTGGGAAAGTTCAGAAAACGTCTCTTATCTAAAAAGGTGTCTGTAACTGTGCTATTACAGCATAACAACATTAAACTCTGAATTTTTATCAGATCTGCAGTGTGATTTCATGTTAACACCAAACTACGTACATTAACATCAGGCTTCATATGTGATAATGAACATATACAGGTTTGGCGGTCTTCTAATTATGACAAGTCTCAGACAAAGCAAATACTATTCATCTCAGTATATATAAAGAAAATAAGAAGCTGCAGTGTTCCCGGTGAAGCTTCTCATAATAACAAATTATTAGTATAAAAATAGCCCCCTTCCTGAGCCTTTCACAGGCGGAGATCCCCAGCGACCCAATAATATTACTGTATTACAGAGAGCAGTGAATGAAAGTGACAAGACACACAGAGAACGGCTTCAATGTGCACAGCTGAGAGATGGAGACAACAGACTGAGCCCCACGCTTCCACACCCTATAGTGCAGACGAGCTTGTGTTTGTCCTGTATTGCAACCGTGTTATCATGAGGCATGAAAAGTACTAAACATTGATAATACTCCTTATAAGTCCAGGAGCGGAACCTACATCTCTGGGACAGCTAGATGACCTCATGCACGGAAGCCCTGTCTGGCCTTTACTCCCCAAGTTCTGAAATACTAGTAAATTCCAGTATCACTATTAGTAACAGTTACTGGTACTGCAAGATTGCTGCAAAGACAGGCCCTTTCATGTCCGGGCCCCATAGCTGCTGTAGTTCCATCGCAGCCTTGTATGTAACAGTTGCCATTCTATTGTAACACTTTTAAAGTTGTATTCATCTTCTGAAATCACCCTGTAACCCCTAGACAGGTTGGCTCTACGAATGTAAGGAAGTTACCTCTTTATAGGGCAAGGTGATCAGCAGCAGTGTTGTACTAACTCTGGTTTACATAAATCTGACAATCAATCGAACATAATTTGTTTTTCTCCAGTATTCATTACAAGTCATGTTTAGCTATGTATACCCGTCACATAGACGATATCTTTATGCTGTGGAAGGGCTCCCGAGATGGTATTGTTGATATGATGCAGCAGGCTAACTTGATGGATGAATCCATCAAGTTTACGTTTGATATACAACCTGTATGCATACATTTTCTGGATGTGAAGATCACCAAAGCTGAGGGTAAAATTATCACTTCTATTTACAATAAACCTACGGATGTAAACAGTTTATTGTTGTCCTCTAGCCATCACCCTAAATCATTGAAGAATGGCTTCCTTATTCACAGTACCTTTGGGTACATAGGATTTGTAGCAGTATTGAGGATGAGAGACTGCTCAGATGGATTTAATGACAATTTTTTTTTTAGAAAGAAGATACAGCAATAGACTGTTACAATCCGCCAAGAAACGTGCCATGCTTGAACCCAGAATACCGACTGAGAGTACTTGTAACAAGAAAAAAACTCGACAATGCTGTTATTTGTGTCACTGATTTCACTACCTCTAGCCAGAGTCTCACTAATGCGGCCAAAAGAATATGGCCGGTTATACAGTCAGATCCAGACCTCTCCAGCATTAGATCTAGCAAGTTTTTACTATGCTATAGACGAGGTAGAGACATGGTTTTCCATAACGACATCTCTCAACTTTCCACATCAGACACCAAAGCATTTCTGTCGAGGAAACCGGGTAATTATAAATGTATGGGGTGTACCACCTGCCTGTAATTAGATACGGGAGACTAT